>NC_141698.1:822880912-823087116 GCF_964263255.1 Lissotriton vulgaris | reverse complement strand
GTAGGTGTTTAATTAGTGTAAATCCCTACTCTACTACTGGACCTAGACAAGAGGTTATTATTTACCCACCATAAACCACTTGGAGATGGAAGTGCCTTTAGTCTTTTTTTCTGTGAATCTCTGTAGTGGAGCAAAGGATAAAATACTGCTGTGGGGGGTCCAAGTTGCCCATTTCTTCCGGACAAAACATGAAATCGGTGATACAAAATAGCATTATTTTTAATAATGGACACCCTGTGCTCATCTCTTCCTATGTTCTTTCTCCCTCAACAACAAAACATGAACTGTACCATACATTATTGACCATAGCAGATCTGGTATAGATGTAATCTCATATTAGTAATTTACTCCATTTCACCACTCCATTTCACCAGAAAGCATCTTGGCATGCTCTTAGACATTCTCCACTATTTCTGATGTATTACTGCAGATGCCTTTCACTTTCACCACCTCTTTTCCTTCTTTTTCCTCTCTCAGTTTGAACAGAGTTTTTCAGTTGGTTCAGATTTTTTTTTACTTGCCTCTAGCTACATTTGTGTAACCAAGTTCTGTGTGTGTTCCACACTGGCTCACACATACTCATCTTTCTTATCTGCACATTTCTCATCTAATATTCGCAAACATGCAAGCGTACCTTGAACCTACGAGGCCACTCTTAAATTCCCAAACATCATATCATATGAAAGGAAAAATATAGCTAACAATACCTGAGGAAATACTTCTATAAGGTGTCATTGTCTGATGGGCTTGGTAGTGCACAGGCTGGTGAAGGTGGGAGGTAACATGATGTGAAGTTTTGTTGCACATTAAATATGACATCAAGGGAGATGGTAAAGTGTTGATGAGCACAGAATCTCAGTTACAATCAGCATATTTGAATTATTTGGACAGCTCTAGAAAACGTGAGACAAACAAATGCTTACCAATGTTGTAGAGTCATCACTTAAGGAGGAGGAAAAGTCCTGATGGATTAAATGGCTAAATTATAAGACCAAGGGCAGGGAGGCATGGATGATGGCAGGGTAGGTGGGATGTCCTCCGAAAAACATTCAGCAGTAGGCTTGTTCAGGACAAATTGCATCTGGTGTAGCAAATTGACAGGGTAATACATGCTATCACACACTCGTTATGTGAGATATGCCGGTGACAGAAGGAAAAACAGGAAAGGGCACAGCATGAGTGGGCAAGATTCAAAGAATCATGTTTGCTATAGAAAGGGAAATTAGTGAGACCAGCCGACCAATGACTGCAGACATATGGATCAGGGATTACATGTTAGATGAAATAAGGTTTTGAGGATACATGTGTGATGACATGCAAGGTCAGATGTGTTGGCTCTGAAACTTGATGAAGTTGGTGATTTTGGATATCCATATTATTGACACAGGCATTACGGCAGTAATGATACACTGGATATCAGAAGTGGTGGGTATGTAGATGGAATTGTCCTGTCACTCTCTATGCTCACACCAAGAAGCACATGTTGGCCGTTGCATCCTTGTCATGTAAAGACTCTTTGGAATGCTTTTGCATGAACCAAGTGTGCAGGTTAAATAGGGTAATAACAGTCCACTTTAGTGTGTTTGTACAACCTCTCGGACTAATAGCATGTCCTTTAGACCACACTCTTCGCAGTTTAGAGAACTCTCATCCATATTGTGTTGCAAGCTTTCATCATTAGGTTTTCCCATCCAGCACTAGAGTAATAGCCTGTGAGGCATATCCTATATTGTATCTTTTGTGTTGGCAAAAAAATAAGGCTGCCCTAAGCTTTCAGTAACTACTCTCAAGAAAACTACCCAGGAATATGTACTTCTTTTATGTAGAACTGTACCACTGACAACCCTAGTATGAACTAAGACAGTACAATGGCAGTTTCATATTCTTTTATCCATGCCACCCTACCAATCAATCACCGGCTTGTAAAGGGTGACTACTCATCCGTAAGGGTCTCAAGGCACTGGAAAGGGATTGCGGGGGGGGGGGGGCTGTAGGTCAATGGAGGCATTTTGGTTCAGGCTAAGATCCAGGTCTTAAGGTCCTTCCTGAATTGAGGCAGTGACAGTGATTGCCTGAGGTGGAGAGGCAGGATGTTCCAGGTCTTTGCTGTGAGGTAGGAGAAGGCTTTTCCCTCAGCTGTGGTCTTGCAGATATGTGGAATGGTAGCGTGGGCTAGTTGGGCGGAGAGGAGGTCTCTGGTGGGTATATGGAATACGAGGCGGTGGCTGAGGTACTCTGGTCCTGCGTCATGTAGGGCTTTGTAGACATGTGTGAGAAGCTTAAAGGTGATACTTTTGTCGGCTGGGAGCCAGTGGAATTCTCTTAGGTGGCTGGTGATGTGGTTGCAACAGGGGATGTTGAGGATGAGTTTGGCAGGGGCGTTCTGGATGTTCTGCAGTTTCTGAGGAGTTTCTTGGGGATGATGGCATAGAATGCGCTGCCGTAGTCGATTCTACTGATGATGAGAGCATGGGTGACCATGTTTCTGGACTCAATGGGTATCCATTTGAAGATATTTTGGAGCATGCATAGCACGTGGAAACAGGATGATGAGATGGCGTTGATCTGGCGGCTCATGGTGAGCGAGGAGTCCAAGAGATTGCTGAGGCTCCGCGCAGGGTCTGTGTGTGTGGGGGAAGATCCAGGTGATGCTGGCCACCAGAAATCACCCCATCTTGCAGTGGAAGTAGGCATTGAGGTTGTTGCAGAGGTCTTGGAATGGGGGAATGTCTGCTGTATCTGTGCTGAGTCTGACAAATTATTTGACCATGGCGAAAAGTTCCTTGCTGTTGAGTGCGTTGACTTTGATCATTTCTTGTAGGGCCACTTTCTTCGTTGTTCTGATGTGGTGGTGTGTGGTGACAGTGGTCTTGAAGGCTGAGTGGTCTTCTGGGGTCTTGCTGCTCCTCCATCTCTTCTCGAGCCCTACACAGTTGCGTTTTAGACTCGTAAAAGGTGGGATAGAACCAGCTGGCTTTCTCAAACTGTCATTTGCTTGGTTCGGACTTTTTCAGGGGGGCAATGTTGGTGCAGAAGGAGATCCATTGATTGAGGTTGTGTGCTGCAGTCTTGGTGTATGTGGATGTAGGTGGAGGGGTTTCACTGACGGCGGTGGTGAGCTGCTCTTCAGTGACATTATTCCAGCTTCTATGAGGGTAGCAGTGGGCATGGTGGTGTACAGTGGGTTTGGTTATGGAAAAGTAAACGCAGCAGTGGTTCCTCCACTGGAGCTAGGTGGTGTGGCTGAATGTGATATTGTCTCTGGGAGAGAAGATGGTGTTGGGCATATGTCCTCCTGAGTGTGTTGGAGAGGTGACCAGTTGTTTGAGTCAGATGGTAGCAAGGTTCTCCAGCAGACTCAAGGTAATTTTGTTGTTGGGGTTGTCCAGGTCAAAGTTGTAATCACCGAGGAGGATGCAATCTGTGGAGGGGAGTGAGTGGGGTGAGATGAAGTTGATGATGGAATTGCTGAAGGGTGGGCGGGGTCCATGGGGTCTGTAGATGAGTGTGCCACAGAGGGTGGTTTTCGGGTTGGTCTGGACCCGAAAGTGGAGTTGCTCCATGTTGGCGGTGAGGTGGAGGGCTCTTTTGTATACAATGGCAATACTTCCAACCAATTTGTTGGTGTGGTCTTTGTCGGTGATCTTGTCCAGGATGTGGGGTTCATCCAGGTTTCGGTGAAGAAGGCGATGCCGGGGTCAACGCAGTCGAGCAGGTCCCAGATATTCCATGGCATGTTATTGAAGGGAGCATGTGTTGAGCAGTATGCAGTTGAGGTGGCCAGGTCTGGTTTTTGTCGGTTGTAGGAGGCTGGCTAGTGAGCGGTGGCAAGTAAAGGTGCGGCTTCCGTCCTGGGAGGAAAAAGGGCCTTGGGTGTCCATCAGCAATGCAATGCCCGCCAGCAGGCGGTGTGACCTTTGGTGTTGAGAGCGTGGAGGGTGCTGGTGTGGTGGATGGTCCGTGAATCAGTGCCAGTTGCGCTGGGTGCTATCCAGGAATGATATGATGATATTCACGAGAACAACTATGAGAAACTCTTAATGTCATGTTTCATTGCACTATGTTTGTTCAAATAAGGTACAGAGCATTCGAGATTCGAGAAGTCTCATTTAAAATGCAGTTTCCTAGTTCATATTTGGATCACAAGTTCTGTTTAGAGCACAATCTCTCGTTTGAGGTTACACTTGTTCAACGTAACAAAGATGTTTGCACTGAAGATGTATGTCAAGATTTATGTCAGAAAAACCTGTCACAAATCATGGAGCAAATTGTGCAAATGCAATTCTTGGCATGAAGACATTGGGAAAATTATGTTTTAATTGCTAGTTACTGCCCATTCCACTGTAATCATGTGTAAATTGCACATCCACCTACTTACGAAGCACATGATCTTAGAAAAATACTGGTATGCAGTTACAACCTAATCATAATTAGGGCATTAGACTGCCATAGGGTTCAATCTGTCTGCAATATTTGTTAGGTCCTTCAGTAACTGGACTCTTTCCTAACCACTGTTCTGTAGCTATTGTCTGGACTTGGCAGCAGAACTGGAAATGATCCTGAAATTCTTGTCAGTTATCAGGTGAAAACCATTACAGTGGACATCTTTGGGTGAAAGCAACCTTACTGACAAGGATTCCAGTTTTATAGGGGAGGAGTACTTTGGCACATGCAGCGAGCGATGGGCTCTAGGCACTCATCATAAATTTTAGAACGACACGGGCACTACTACCTATGTTACTGAACTGGCCCTTTTATTAACAGGATCATCTAACCAGTGACGCCAATGGTGGATTGGTGATTGGTGTGAGTAGTAGGACTGCCCCTAGGGGACACATCCTGCAGAATGCTACATTCTTTCCAAAATCCAAAGGAAAATCCAACAAATCCAAACTGTGGAAGAAAACACAAATAAACTGGATACCACATGGTCAATCTGCCTCTAGAGTCATTCATCACAACAGCAGTGGACGTATGGACTGATGAAGCTGGATGCAACAGGACATCTTTGCTTGCATTTATAATTTTACCTGAGGGATTCAGGACATGAACACTGATTCAGAGAAGTCCAAACCCCTCAGGCCGCATGTCGGCTGGAGTCATGTCCATTGTGCGGAGTTGGTCCACTATGCGGATGCTCAGGAGGGTTGGTGTCAACAATTTAAAACAGGGGGTGTCAAAAGCATTGTCAGAGTGCATCGCAGAGCATCAATAATGAAACATACTTTGGTGATGTTGCTTGGCCTGCTGAAGACTGTCTTGTCATGCTGCAACCTGTTGATGACCCCACTGCAAAGCCTTGCCACCTCCTGGTATCAGACGGCGGGGCAGTGTCAAGCCCATCTCTTGTGGAAGGCCCTTAGATGGGTTTTCACTGGACTGCATGTGGTCTGCCTCTGAAAGACCACCAAGGAGTCAGTGTCTAGTCACTTGTGCAACCACAGGGGAAAATTGTTCCTGGTCAAGACTCAGTCTCGCCACCAAGATCGTGGTGCAGGCAGGGTGAGCAGGCAGTCTCTGATTGACTGACTCTTCTAAGTGTCACTGGTGCTTCTTGTCTGTAGTTGATAGCAGTGTTGGACTCCACTCTGGATGTTCTATACTCCATGGATAGTAGTGATGATGCACTAAACAGGGGCTGGCATGATGGGGTTGACAGTCATGTGGTGAACCTGTAAGACAGGTGGTGACGATTTGTCTTAAAGGTTTCAGGCCTTCTTTCTTTGGTTGTCGACAACTGGGACTGATGGTGGTCAGGTGTTTCTATTCTTCATTTGTGGAGACATCTGCATCCTTGTGCCTGGATGTTTTGAGTTGCTAAGCCGTCTGTGACTGTCTGGACAGATACCCTGGAAAGCGAGGGCATGGACTTGGTTTGCGTATGCACAAGGCTTACTCTTGGTTCTCCCACTGTGCTGTCACCAGGTTGTCCTCATTTCATCTTGGTGGCCTGCTGCTTGTGTGTCTAGATGCACTCCATCAGCAGCTCAAGTCTTCTTGGGCTTGCTGTTCATCCTGGCTTCTCTTGATCGTCCTTCCTGGACTTGGTTGGTTGTCAGGTTTTCCAGTGTAGACCAGCAGTTCACAATTCCTACTCCTCCATCTTGGAGCTCCTACCCCTGGGTGCTCCCTCTGACCATGAGCACATGCACTGGGGCCTTTTATGAACATGATAACATGACCAGTGATGCCTGTTTTGGATGGGTGTGGGGTGAGTGGTAGGACTGCCCCTAGAAAGGGGCTGCTGCATGAGGTGTCCTGCAGGACACTACCGCGTGTATACCTTTTGTGTGCAGTTTTGCGTTCTGGTGAAATTATTAAAATAAGTAAATGATGTGGAAATGTGCATTTGCAGAGTAAGTGTTTTTCTCCACTGAAAAAAAATGTCCCCCGTTTTATAGGGTAGTGATCCTTTCCTTCTCCCACCTTGGAAAGATACAAGAGTAAATATGCATGCATTTCCAACGTCCAAGACTGCATGAAAAAAAAATCATTCAACACCTACAAACCATGAACGTCACGTGCTACTTTTGAATGGAAAAGGCAGTGCACCTCCGTCCTTGGATTGACAGCAACGCCGTTTCAGAATTTACTAAAACAATAATCCCGCCATGCTGGCTGCTATTCGCATTCACAAGTGCACTTAACAAATAAGAAATGTTACCTCTTTAAATCCGGATTCGTAAATAAAAATGGGATCTTACATTTAGCAATTATTATTTTGGACCATCTAAGTCACAAAGCACTAATGTTTTGCCTCTTTAAATTTACAGTTTCATTTTCATAGTTCGAATTTTCCCTGTCAAGGGACAAGCGCCTTCAAGTTGCCTTGACAACCAATTTGACACAGGCCTTCTTTTCCGCGGATGTTGTCATGCACTTGAGTTCATTAACTAATATGTTAATTTCGGGACCTATTCCCGGCCTTCTCATACCCACGTGTTGTGGTAATGTGTAGAAACTCGTTCAAGAACAGGCTCGATTTGTTTTTCAACCTCCTACTTGGTCCTTTTTAAACACATGGAACATAATGCATATGTATTTTATTTGAGAATATCATTTCAGGTGTACTGTTTTGATAACGACTTTTATCTTTTCTTTTTTTAATCTTCTTAAGGACGAACACAGCTGGATCTTTCTCTGCAACAGCTGGTAGCGCTTATGTCTCGGTTCACATAAGTGGATTTGGCACACATGGAAATCTCCACTCCACGTTTCTAACACTCATTTTGCAGTCTTAGCAGCAGCTCCCACCGCCATACCTCATCATAGCACCTGCTTACGCTTAAACACAGTTAGGGGACTCCTTTGCACTTTCACCACCATAACAGGACCCGACTGCCATAATCCTCCTGTTACTGAAGTTATTATTTGTTCTAAAAGTTTGGTAGAAGAGGAAAAACTAACGACCTAAGCGTTTTCGCTTCACAACCCTGCCATGTTGGAAAACATGTTTTTGTTTGTTACATATTTAAAGATAAACTTAATAAACTGATTTTGCTTCACACAGAGCACCATTTTTCACATTTAAAAAGCAGAGAAAATTCATTTTATCAGGCTTGTCAACTCAGACAGTGCCACGCAATAGCGACCTTTAAGGGAACACCCAGGACAACGGTACCAGCCTGTAACAGGAATTCTGTGCAAACACAGAACTGTGCACAGAGACTTAGGACCTCAGTGAATTAGGGTGTGCCAAAACACACCTTTGTACCCAAAATCACCTACCAGACTAGCAATCAGTGTCACATTAGCTCTTCGTCCTATAGCAAAGAAACCAATGATTAGACAACCTCGAACATGCGACTTAGAACCATCTCAGGAATGGTGGGAAGTGAGAACACTCTTCTGTTATACGTTCATACCAGCTCACGACAGGAGTAAAATAGTGACACAGTAAGGTTAAAATGCTTATTTTAACGAGGTGATCTCAAGCACAGTATTTTAATCAACATCAGCATACATATGGATAATAATAATACGGACAGCATGGTTACAATTCCATAAAATACAAAAGGAGGAATCATATTACAATCATATTGCAAACAGGTGATAAAAGTGCCTATTTAAAGCACCCTCCCTATCTAGGAACTATGGGGCATAATATCTAGGGGGTTTATCTCCGCTTTTTTGGCTTTAAAAGCCAAGAAAGCGGAGATAAAATTATCACCCTATTACCTAGCTGTCGCTAACACCAGTTAGCGACAGCTAGTAGGAGATAGCGACCATCTTGGGCCCCGCTTTGCATGTCAGTGAAATTTATCACTAATGACATGCAAAGTGGGCGTGCCAAGATGTTAGCGACTGGAAACAGTCGTTAACATCGCTATCTCCTATTACCAACTTTTGGAGATATTCGCGCTAAGCGCGATTATCTCCAAAAGCTAACACTTGCCCCTGAGCAGTTCTTAGCCATGTTATCCAATGGTAGGTGGATAACATGGCTAAGAGCATTAGCTCGATAATGCATGAATATCGCTGACTTTTCAGCGATATTCATGCATTTCGGCCGATTTTTATCGCTTAGGAGATAAACCTTGATAATAGCAAGGTTCCTAAGCGATAAAAAATCGCCGCAGCTCGGCGATAAAAATATTGCCGCTAAGCCAACATAGCGATAATTATCGCTAGTTGTTGGTAATATGCCCTTATGTATTATAAAACTATAGAAGGTCTCTGGAGCTTTCTTAGGGGGACCCCATTCACCTGTCCATTCAGTAAGTGTAAATTACATCAGGATCGGTTAGTCTCTCTGCATGCCTGGAATCTTCCAAGTGTGTTCAATTCTGGCAAGTGTGCTATGATAAAGGCGCCAGAATCCTACTCGGCTTGCAGCTGCCAAATTGTTGTGTCTAGAATGTGCTACACGGACACGCCGATAAACAGGCTCGCACGTTATGATAACCGTGGCGGCTCAGCACTCGTTGTACAGACTGGGGACACAATGTATGTCTAGAGATGTGGAAAAAAAAACCTTTTGTCATGTATAGACCTTCGTGAAAGCTAACTCAGCAAAAAACAGCTAAGCAGTGTCATGTGCAAAAAGAAGCAAAAAGGAAAAATGACATTTAATCTTCTAATAAGCCATGCTAACTAAACATGCACGCAGAAAGAGGCCCATAAACCACACTACAAGTCACATCATTTAAAACATTTTTTTTGAGAGGAGCTGGTGTGGTGGAGGAAAGTGGCAAAGTGCCTGTTTGGTAGTTCTCGGCAGTAAGCCACACCCCTCCAAGATCAGTTTCCTCGTCACACTGTGATTGTTTGTAAAAGTTTTGATGGATGTAGTAAAATGATTACTTTTCAGTGGTATGCCCAGGGCCACTGGAATTATATGGTAGGGGCCAACCAAATGATGTGGTTGGATGACTATGTTTTGCATCAAGAAAGGAAAATTAAGCTTTGTATGTTGGCCTAATTTATGGTCATTTTACTTGCTTTTTAAAAAAATAATTTTTTGTACACGGTAACACTGTAAGCAAAGTTCTCACCTTATTAGTACTCATTTCCCACCCAAATACAGAATTAACCAACAGAGAGATGTTTTAGTAACTTTTGATATGTTCAAGATAGAAACACATTTCTTTGTTAAAAATGCAGGTTAGGCAGCAGATGATGGATTATGTGATAAATGTGGCAAATCTATAATTATGGGGAAAATTAAGGCGTCATAAAATTGCATAATTCTAGTGACTCTAAAAATGCCCCTTTGAGCTCAGGATTCCTCTCTGAGGTATGTTATATTATTTTATGGTTATTTGTATAGCAGCTGAATCACCTGTAAGGGTATCTGGGTGCTTTAAACAGGTGGAACGGTAGCTGGTGCCCAGAGGGTTAATCAGAGAGTCAGACTTTCAGCTTCTTGCAGCACTCTAGAAGCGTAGAGGTGGCTCTTATGTCGAGAGGGAGGTTCTTCCATGGTTTGGCGGGAGAGATCGGGGAAGGAGCAGCCTCCACCCGTGTCTTTGATGATGCAGGGTATTGTTGCTAGTGGGAGTGCGGATGAATGGATGTGTCTTGGAGGTGTGTAAAAGTGTATGCAGATGTTCAGTTATTCAGGGGTAGTTTTGTGCAATACTTTGTAAGTGTGTGTTAGTAGTTAGGTGTGTTTGTGGCTTGAGAGCCAGTGCTGTTTTCTGAGGTATGGGTGCTTCGAGGTAAGTTGAAAATAAGACTTGCTGCAGTGTTTTGAATGGTCTGAAGCAGGTACAGAAGCTTCTTGGTGATTCCTACATAAAGTGTGTTGCCATCATCGAGTCTGCTAGTGAGAGATTGTTTTCTTGGTGTTCTCTGGAACCCATTTAAAAATACTTCAGAGCATCTTAAGGATGTGGAAGCAGGTGCGTTTACTTAGGCTGTCATGTTGAGCTTGCTGTCCACAATGATTCCAAGGTTTCTTGCTTTGGTGGTGGGCCTGGGTGGGGGTCCAAGGTTAATGGGCCACCAAGTGGAGTCTCAGAGGGATGTTTTCTTTCTGAAGATTGCTACTTCAGGTTTATCTATGCTTGAGGTAGTTTGTTTTCATCCAGGAGGGGACAACAGTCAAGCATGTGGCAAAGTTGTTTTGAGTGGAGTAGCACATCTGCTAGAGGTGAAAGCCACAGTGATAAATTGTCCCTATGCTGCAATTGGAAACAGTTTTGGATAATGTATCACTGTTGAAGACCCATACCAAAGTCTGTTAGACAATAAAGCTGGAAAGGGGGCAAACTATCTTTATTGCTGTAGACAAAATTCACTGGAATTATGTGCATTGGAAGAGCAAACTATAATCCCAAAAGTAGGTAAACATCCACATTTTCGTAAGAATTATCGTTCCATCTCCTTAGTTAATTTAGACTATAAAATGTTCTCCAAAGCATTGGCGTTGAGGCTAGAAGTGCTTCTCCCTGATATTTTAGGCAAGGAACAATCTGGCTTTGTCAAAGGTAGATTTATTTCAGACAATACTTGTTTATTTTTTTATATTATTTCTAGATCTGCAAACTTGCCAAATTCTCTAGCTGCCATTGCTTTAGATGTTGAGAAGGTTTTTGATTGTGTCATTTGGTCCTTCATTTTTCAAACTTTAACATGGCTTGGGCCGAAGTACATGACTGTCATTTCTCTTCTGTACTCTTCCCCTAAGGCAGCTATTTGTGCTAATGGACTCATATCTTCTTTTTTTAACCTTCATAGAGGGGTTTGACAAGGTTGCCCTCTCTCCCCTTCCTTTTTAATCTAGCAGTGGAACCATTTTTATCTCGGATCTGTCAGAATGTTAACATTCATGGTTTCATCCATGTCTCACAACAGGTTAAATTGGCTGCATACGCTGATGACGTTTTATTATTTATTCCTCAACCTAGTCTCAGCAATGATGCTCAACATCCTGTGATTCTGGGCAAATCACTTAATCTCCCCGTGCCTCACAAAAATGAATGTGTCCTCAAGTAACGGAACTGGTTCTCATGTAAAGTTTTCGGGTCAAGTTCACGCTATATAAAAAACTACAGGGAAAAAAACTCCTCGCTACCCACTTTCATGTCAGAAGTTGCTTCTTATTCATCTGTCTCCGGCTATAAACTAAACACTTTTTTCCTCTCAATTTACATCGCAACCCAAATAACTTAAATATCTCAGTCTCCAATTTTCTTCGTCCATCACATCTTGCATTTCAATTAATATGGACAATTGTATTCAGACAATCACTTCTTATTGTGACTCCTAACTAACCTGACTTCAAAGTTATTAGGTTACTTACCCTGCTTTCTCTTGACAGAGGCTACGCGGCCGGCTAAGGGCTGATTGTTGGGGCGGGCTTTCAGCGGCCGCGGGCGCCATCTTGGGTTAGGTTGGCCGGCGCATTGGATCTTTGCCACACCCCCCTCGTTACTCCTCTATTTAGGAGCAAGCATTCCCTTCTCCCAGCGATTGCGACGCTGCCCGGTGGCAGAGGGCTAGCGCGCGATAGCTGGAGAGCTGCTGTGTCATTTTACCCTTCGTCCTGCTGATTGCGAGCAGCGGCGTTTATTTTATCTTTGGCCATTATTGTGACTCCTAACTAACCTGACTTCAAAGTTATTAGGTTACTTACCCTGCTTTCTCTTTACAGAGGCTACGCGGCCGGCTGAGGGCTGATTGTTGGGGCGGGCTTTCAGCGGCCGCGGGCGCCATCTTGGGTTGGTTTGGCCGGCGCATTGGATCTTTGCCACACCCCCCTCGTTACTCCTCTATTTAAACGGCCACTATGTGTCAGCGCAGCGGACGAGCGCAGCGGGCGCGTCGTAGGCGCGCCAGAGTTGCGCCTGAGTTTAGCCCGTCTGCGCCCGTCTGCGCCCGTCCGCGGCCGGCCAGGCCAAGGGGCAGGGGATGCTAGTCATTTTATTTCAAACTCAGCTAGGCAACTTTCGGATTTTAATTCACCCTGCCATGTACTCTCATCATCCACCATGGGGAAGCTCACTGCTTTTGGTATCCTTCGCACATCCCCCTCCCCTCATGGCCCCCTCACTCCTCCGATAGTTCCACCAGAGAACCACACTTCCATTTGGGTGTTATATCTAAATACCCGCTCAATGGTGAGACACCTGACAGATATTTTTATCTTGTTGACACAGGAAAAACCTGACTTACTTTTGCTGACCGAGTCCTGGCTCACGGAGGACTCCCTTCCTGACATCCTGGCTGCCATCCCTCCAGATTATTTTATCCTCCACGCTGACCGGCCCCCTGGTCACCCTGGAGGTGGCGTGGCGGCTATCATCTCAAAACGATTCCATCTTATTTCTTCGTCCTCCTCTGCATTATCACAAGTAGAGAATCTGATCATTAGTCTGGGAACAGAAGCCGGGGCTTTCTCTTTCGCTCTGCTATATCGCCCTCCATGTTCTATGCCGGACTTCTCCGAGAATTTATGCGAACAGGTGACTGCTCTTCTGACCTCACACCCTAGCTTTGCCCTTTTCGGGGATTTTAATTACTGGTTTAATGATGCCAATGCAGGTGCACATGCCACGGCACTATCTGAGACCCTGACAAGTCTGAACATGACTCAACATATTTCTTCACCTACTCACATCAAAGGTCACATACTAGATCATGTTTGGACTACAAATCTTACCCTTTCTCAGCCTTCTATATTTCCATGCGCGTGGTCGGACCACCATATTATCGACACTACCATCACTCTTAGTGGGCAGACTAAGCCCCCCCTGATGGCAGGCGGTTCCTCACGCAAATGGAACAACTACGATTCAAAGGGATTTTTAGCAACCCGGGCCACCACTCGTCCCAATATCGGCACCCATGATGATGTTAATAGGATGGACACTGATATTGGTAGCTGGTTAAAAGGGGCCAGTGATCAATTTGCCCCATTAATTAAGTTCCCCTGCACCAGACATCCTAACGCCAACAGGTGGTTTTCTGACAACCTCAAGCAACTAAAACTTGAGGTCCGCCAACTGGAACGCACATGGAGACGGGATTACTCTAAGTCATCTAGACGGAGATACGTGGCAGCCCGCAGAGAATACAAATTAGCTATTCTCTCAGCTAAATCGGAGCATTTCTCCGACAGAATCTTCTCTGCTACCAATAAATCTCGAGAAGTGTTCAAGATTATGAACGAGCTGACCACTGACGATAGGACCCTCCCACCCCAAACCACGACTAAGGAGACCTGTGATGCCCTCAATCTTTTCTTCATTGAGAAGATCATCAAAATAAAAGACTCTATCATTCCTATCCCACAGTCACCATTCCCTGATGTTTCCCCTGATAATCTTCTATCCCTCACTCAGCTCCCTATCATATATCCTCCCGCCCTAGCGGAATTAGCTACTCGTGTAAGATCTGGCTCACCGAATGACCATTGCCCTCCTTCAGTACTGCAGGACATTTGTCTTAAGCTACCAGAATGCATATTACCATTCCTGAATGCATCCCTCATCTCTGGCGCAGTCCCTAGCTCCTTTAGGGAAGCAATCCTCGTGCCGCTCTTGAAAAACCCAGGGGCGGACCCTGCCGAACTTTCTAATTACCGACCAATATCCCTGCTGCCCTATTTGTCAAAACTTCTCGAATCCCATGTCACCCGGTGCTTTTCCAACTTTATCGAGAGCTCTTGCTTCCTTGAGCCTAATCAGGCCGGCTTCAGGCCGGCCCATTCCAGGGAAGCTGTTATCTTGGCAGTTATGGATACTTTGAGAGGGAATGCAGATGCAAAAAGACCTCAGGCCCTTGTGCTTCTGGACCTGTCGGCCGCGTTCGACACGGTGGATCATGACATCCTTCTCCACCGTGTCGGACAGGCTGGCATTCAGGGCTCAGCTCTTAGGTGGGTCGAGTCATTCCTGACAGGCATGTCACAAGCTGTACGTTTGGGTCCCTTCACTGCGCCGAAGTCTCCTACCACCTGCGGAGTCCCCCAAGGCTCCTCACTTTCCCCTTTATTATTTAACCTATACCTTCGCCCTTTAATTTGCTCTCTCCATAATTGGGACGTCACAGTCTTCAATTATGCGGATGATTTGCAGCTCGTCTTTCCACTTGATTCTCCACAGGCGGTCAACAACTTTCACGCCGTTATGACCCATATCCAACAATGGATGAATCAAAATCAATTAAATCTCAACCCTGGAAAGACTGAGCTGCTCCTCCCTGGCTCGAATGCTGCATACTGGGGCCCGCAGTTCTGGCCCCTCGATCTTGGTCCCCCCCCCACACCAGTCAAGGCAGTTAAGAGCTTGGGGGTGACGATCGACGCGGAGCTGTCACTTAAAGCTCAAGTGGGTGCCACGGTCTCTTCGTGCATGTTCCAGCTCCGAAAGATCCGGAAGATCAGGCACCTACTTCCACATGCGGCTCTGTGCCAGGTCGTCATGTCCCTTGTTCTCTCTCACCTCGACTTTTCTAACTCTCTCTATCACGCATTCCCCCGATGTCTTTTGTGTCGTCTCCAGGTCGTGCAGAATCAGGCGGCCTGTCTTATCTTTAAGATCCCTAGGTGGCAATCTGCGAAGCCCTTGCTCCGCAAGCTCCACTGGCTTCCAGTTGAGGAGAGGGCAGCCTTTAAGACGGGCTGCATGGTTTTCAAATCTCTTCACTGCCCCTGCCCCGCTTTTCTTAACTCCCTGATCACTCTGTATCGACCTGCACGTTCCCTCCGTTCAGTTCATCATCACCTACTTGTCACTCCCAAATTCAAAACCAATATATTTGGGGGCCGTCGTTTTTCTCTCCTTGCCCCTAAATTCTGGAACCCCCTTCCCCAGGCCATCAAGTCCAGTGGTTCCCTTTTTCAGTTCAGGAAACTTCTCAAAACTTTTCTGTTCACTCTCTCTGGGTAATCTCTCCTTGTCACTCTACACATGCTCTGTCAGCAAGCGCCAGGAAACCTCCGGGTGTCAGTGCGCTCAAAAAGTGCCATTTAACAAAACATAACATAACATAACATAACTTCTCTAGCTAGTAAATGGCCTCCTCTTTGTTTGTCTTGGTGGGGTCGTATGGATACAATTAAGAGGATGATGGTCCCTTGATTCTCTACGCTATTTCTAATATTCCACTATTTGTTCCCCTTAAAGATTATAAGCAAATTAATTCACTACTATCTGCTTTCCTTTGGAGTAACAAGAAACCGTGTATGTCTCTAGCAAAGCTGAAACGACCTAAAGTTGAAGGTGGAATACAATTCCCTGATTTTCAGAAATATCATAAATCCTTCCTTTTGGCGGCAAACTTCTCACTGGATTGCACCCTCTTCTCTGTATAGTCCGCTATGGGTTGATTTAGAACGAGCTTTCCTGTCACCATATTCTTTTTCAGCATTCCTATATTTTATAAGGAAACCTCAGAAAATGTCCAACCCTATTATCAATAATACTAGTAAATTATTATCCTCTGTAGTACATTTTTCACACACAGATCTTGACTCCTTTCTTAATTCTACGATATGAAATAACACATTTATTAAGGTGAAAGGACATCCTATTTATTGGCCTTCTTGGAGAATTAAGGGTTTGATCTAGGTTCATCAACTATTTGATTGCGATTCATTTCTTACTTTTTCTCAAGTACAGAATCTTTTTAGCCTTCCATCTACTTTCCTAACCAAATTTCGTCTTCTACCAGAGATTATGGTTCAAGCATATAACTATTTAAAATATACCTCATCCACTGATTCTTTATCATCAACACAATGATCTGACATTTTACCTACGTGTGCCAAGGCATCCCTTATTTATTCTGATTTACTTGAATCTCCCATTTTGAGATCTAAATCTAAGACAAAACTTAAGTGGGAAGAAAATGTTTCCACTACTATATCCATATCTTCCTGGAAACAAATCTGGATTAAAATTAGGATGTCCTCTTGTGCTGCTAGCACTACAAAAACACCTTTTTTAATTTACAAAATACTTTTTATTACTCTTGATACCAGTCACAGGATTAACCAAGATATCCCTGACACTTGTTGGACTTGCTCTGCACCACAAGCTGACTTGATGCATTTACTTTTCACTTTCCCACTAATCTCTGCATTCTGGTTACAAGTTTGGAGCCAAATTAATCTCATTTTTCAAAGTAACGTCCTCTTTCTATCTCCAATGTGTTTTTAGGTAGTGTATCTGAGGATTGGGCTAATGCTCCTTTTAATATGCTGATGCTAGATTTGTTATTTGCACTTGCTTTCCAACAAATAACCCGAAATTGGAAGGATTTAACACAACTGCCTTTTAGGGCGTGGTGGTACACAGTTTGTCATACCCACTGATTACATACTGCATGCATGCATTCTTCATCTCTTGTGTTAAAATGAAAGGCCCTGTGGACACCTGTTACTCAATTACTAGATTACCCCATTACAGCTTTTGCTTCCCCACCTCTTCTTCAGGAAGTTCTACAACCTCCCTGACTTCCCCCCAATGTGTTTTTAAGACCAGTTAATATCAAACAGCCCCTTGTATTCCCTCAAATTTGTAAAGTTAACAAATAATGAGACTGTAATGTTCTGTTTTTATGCAAAGAACATCCTTTTTTTCTGTTTCTCTTATTTTTATCTTGCTCTTTCTGTAACTCTTGTTTAATTGCTTTGTATTATTTTATTGTATGCCATCTTAATCTGAATAACTTTTCTTTAAAACTTAAGGAAGAGCAAATATGCAGCTTTGCTAGCTAAACCTTGCGGCAACTGATGGTATATTATGAGTCTAACATACATTGTCAAAAATTGGATCCCACGGGTTGTGCAAAAAATAAAAGATTCTTAAGCAAAAACAAAGTAAACATTCACCAGATCTTCTTGAAATTGTCATGTTATTAACCACCAAATCATAATTTTCTATTTGCATGCTAGCAGGACAACACTACATTATTAATAGTGTTCCTTCAACCTCCCCGAGTGAAATCGTTGGGCTACAATACAATACAATATTGCACTCGGTAGAATACATTTAATGAGCCTTGCTAGGAGGCCCTGCTAAATTTAACACAACAGACCTTCTAAAACAGAATATAGTGCTGTCCGGAAATAATGGCTGTTTTAAAAAAATGTTTACATTTTAACATGACATTCCATGAAGAATGAAGGAAAACAATTATTGCGAATAAAAAAATTGAAACATTTTGCCATCCTTTTTAATTACATTTAAACATGTCTGTGTGTTTTTCTGGCTGACAAAAGTCCATCCACAGTCTTTCAAATAGGTATATTTATACAATCTGTGTAAAGTTTTCATCTTATTATTACCCGTTTAATACCTTAATACAGTAATTATCAACGAAACATAACCAATTAACCTCTGAAATGTATCTTCTCCCGAGAAGCACCACATGCAAACTTTTTTTAATTAACTTTTGATCTATTTGAACTAGATTTTTAATTTCTTTGTGGAAATTTTGCTGCAGAAGGTGGGAAATAAGGCAGGTGTGGTAAATACATTATTGCTTGGAAAATAATACAGCTGCACTATTGTGAGTTGTCATCTACATTCTTTGAATTTAGCTTTTCTATACTTTTGTTCTCAATTACTTGGTTAAAAATGACGTACTTTCATTATGAATTACTGTCAAATATGCAAATCTAAGCTCTTTGGATAAAAGGCTTCAATTTTGTTATGGACAGCCAGAACTTGTGAAAGTGCTTGCTAGTGTAACTGAGCTAAATGAGGGACACCAATGCGGGATCAGCCACCGCCCATGCAGGTAAGAGATGTGGGGCCGGTTCGGGGGGGATTTTGATGGACAATGACAAGAAAAAAATAAATAAATAATCAATTTTCCCTAGTCATCGTCTGTCGAAATCCCCCCACCTGTCCCCACTGCTCTTACCTGCACAGACAGCGACTGTGTGGGATACAAGGGTTAGGTCGATTTAAATATGAAAAATGTGAAACAAGAAGATGATCACGTAATAAGGACATGGTATCCCATCATGGCTGTATTATAGCTAATGTATTTGTTAACAAATGTTCACCAATAGTTATTCATTCTTTAGATCTAATGTAACAATCTCATATTCTTATATGGCTTTATATTCATGTATGCCCTGAGCTTTGTTGTTTAGCGAATGGTAGTGTTTGCTTGAGAACAAGGAGCTTCTGAGTTCATATTTAGCTTCAATGTTTGTAATTCATTTTAAATGTTTGTGTTGTCTTTAATGGTAGATTTCAGGTGTGTCCCGGCCAGAGGCAGCTTGTTTGTAACTTAGGTTTGGTGTTGCAATAACCAAGGCGGGACTTGTCTGCCAGTCAAGTGGGCAAGCCCTCAGGAGTCTGGAGCACCTGGCAGCTGGTTTCAGTTGCCATGCTCAGGGGGTCATAACATAGCTTAGCAAACATTGATGGCCCTGGCCCAGCTGCATCACTTTATACCTTTATAACTTGGCAGATGTGATCCTCTGTCGAAACTAAGGGATATCCCGGCCACTGCATTACAAGTGCCATTGTCTATAATGGTCTTTCAAATGAGCTGTCTAGATACCAGCCACATTTAAAATGAAGTATCCGCATCTCTGTCAAATTCTAAATAAGACCCTTAAAAGCTGTCTGTATGACTCATTGCCAGTGTAGCTGCTTTTACTGTGCACATGCATGCTTGGGCATGCATGGAAAAAAAAGCTTCAGATTCACTGTCTCCTGGGGTGACAGAGTCTGCCTAACAGGCAGGATGAATCTAACCGAGGCAGGAGCCGAACTGGGACAAATCCTTTGCACCAAAACGTATTTTGAGGTGTGCCTTTTAAACAGGAAGAGTAGTAGCACATGCTGCACCTTGCTGACATCCTGCACAGTGGCTGCTTCACCTTGTCATCTCCACGCGACCTGAGATTGCTGAGGTACTCACATCACGGTGACAGGGCTTAGGGAAGAGGACCGTGAACACATTTGGTTTTTATATCAGCAGCAGAATGTTTTGTGTGAGTCTTTGTTTCAAGGATATTTTTAGCAGTCACTCATCACACAGCACACCAAACAGAAGCAGTCCAAAAGAAAATGGTTGTAAGCTAAGTTTTTTGCCCAGCCCCTGGGACCATGTAGAGAAGCAGCACTCCAGTTAGCCATAAGCATTAATCCTTTGCAATTTTTTATTGAAAGATTTTAAACAAGAACAATGGTGCATTTCTATAACAGTGATCTAGACCGTGGGCGCATTGTTTACAACACTCACAACGCACTCCTATTTCTAAGGTCCATGCATAAGTAGCTCATCCAGTCCTGTTTTCTTTACTTTGTTTTCTAGTACTTATTGGGCTCAGTTTACAATGGGATCAATAGGACTAAAAGTCCCAGAATGCAAAGCAAAACCTAAATTGGAGGAGCTGCTTGCACATGATACTGGGGCAATTGAGAGCTATGCACTTGTAGTATCAAGTTGTTTGTCTGTTGGGTTTAGTAGTGGGCATTGAAGGCAACTAACCAGTGGCTCTTTCAGCCAGGCCTGTGTTTCCCAACTTGCTTCATTTTTTACTAGGCCCGGACAGAATTGAGATTACACAGGAGTAGTCGAAGCAATTCTGGTATTTCTGTGTTATTCTTTGATGCATAATAACGATACTCATGTAATTCAGAGTAAGTTTGGCAGAACAAATCCTAACAAAACAGCACAGAGCTAGCGGCTGCTCTCGCATTAATTTTGGATTCGTGGATGCTATTTGTGCTAAGAAAATAGCATCAAATGGGCAATTCTGCATGATTATGCTACTCGGAATTAGGAGAACTATAGACAGCCCTATCTTTTACCGCAAAAAACTTTTTGGGGAACAGACTGAAGTGGAGCTTTCAGATTAATAGTTAGTAAGTGCCTTTAAAAGGCCATTCCTGGAAAGATACCTTCCGTGGCCCATTACTCGACTAGCTAAATCAAGTTGTTCTATCAAATTTGGATTTCTAGTAGTTCTCAACCAAACAAATAAAGTAATCAAGCCTATTTTGGTGTCTAAAACAGATTTGAGCCACTGTGTCAAGTAAATCGGTATACATTGGTCATATTTGCTGCTTGTTTGCCACCTTCATACTTCCCCTAATTTACTGTATATACCAGTGGGTGGGAAATCCACCACATTTGGTGGAATACCTTTCCACCAAGCCATAAGGTGCCCACTCTTTCTTGAAGTTTTACTTAGGGAACTTCGGAGAGTCTAACTGTAAATAAGTGGATTATTATTTGGGGCCTGGAGTCAAACAACTCAAGGAATAAAAACAGTACCTAGTCAGAGTGAACCCCAAAAATCAATATATTGACCTGAGATTAACCACCAGGCCATGGAATAGAATAGGTAAGCTTAACTTAAGAAACATTAGTGGCGGCTCCTCCGCTATGGCAGAGGAGCATCACCCCACTGCTTTCAAGCAGTGAGAGAAGAGAAAACATAACAAGATAATAACTTTCAGATAATAACTTTCAGTTATTATCTTATGTTTCCTTTGCAGGTGGGAGGGTGGGCGTGGCTGCTCTGCTCACGGAGCAGGGCAGGGGCGGAGTGTTTTGCCCACTCAAATGTGCAATGACTGTTTGGTTGGCCCTCTCATGCCACCCAAACCAGTCATACGCACTACTCTGTTCTCCATTCAGGCTGCATTACAGCCTGCATGGAGAACATGCTCACCCCTAGAGCCCCTGGCTGAGTATTGTGTCACGGCACTCAGACCAATCACAATGCTGCACTGCAGCCTTGTGAATGGATTAGGAGAGGGAGCCTGGCTGCCTGCTTCCTGTTCCTGGAAGCGGACTCAGGAGAGCAGAAGCACAGAAGACACTGGACGGAGGCTCGAGGTATGTTTTTTTGTATTTTTTTATTTCTAAACCCCGTGACTGCCCTGCGAACCCCTGCGACACTCTCCACGACTCCTGCACCCCCGCACCCACCCCGAGCCATGCTGGCAGTCCCTGAGCAAAATGTTAAGCATTTAGGCAATACTGACACATTAATGAAGTCAAAACACCATAACTATAAAATTCCTACTCCAATTAAGAAAAAAATAGCAAAGTGAATTGAGCAAAATAACACCAAAATGGTAAAAATCCAATAAGGGAACCTGAAGATAAGTCTTTTAGCGTTTTAACTGAAAAATGTCACAAATGCTAATTACCAAAGATAATCTATGGTTACAGAAGACCGATACCTAGATGCAATTTAAGGCTGACAGCAATGATCCAGAAGTTGGATAAAACCAAGTAGGATGGCCCAATCAAGGATTTTGCCTTCAGAATTTGTCTGCAAATTGAGGAAAAAGGCTCCATCCAGGGAAAGACAGCAGGTTGTATCAAGTGAAGTCAATGCAAAGTCAGATAGCCATGGGGAAAGGGCCCAATAAAGACATTGGTTTAGGCAGGAAAAGCTCTGAGCGAGAGACGTTTGAATTTCCTACCTGTGGAGTCCAAATGTTCTCCAGATTCTACTGTGCCTTTTAGCCTCAGGCTTTTCTCCTTGGTAGTTAGTCTTTAAAATTGTAGTTCTTTTCTTCTAATGGGGAAATGCAGAAGTCTGTATCTTTCGAGGGCTCACAAGGTTGATATTATCTTGCCAAGGATCTACTCAGACAGATATATTGCTACAGAAAAACTCCAAGCATGGTGAATATTTTTCTTCAGCCTTGTTAAGTTGTGCCTTTCCAAGATCTGCTCTAGTGGTTGGTCCCAGTCTTCGAGCAGCTGGAAGTCACAATTTATCAAGAACTGAACTTTACAGTAGTAACTCCCTTTTACCTCAGCTCTGACCATGATGCTCACAGACTTCAGGGGAGACTCCTTGCATTTTAGGGCTTGATCCAACAAAGGCCTTGAGCAGGGACCAGTGGAGATGCAATTGTGACTGGGCAACTGTAAATCCACATTCGTTTTGCAGCTTTTTATGTCCCTATAGCACTTGCCCTTACAACTTATTCGCCATGAGTACAAGAAGGACCAGATCCAGTCCTTCAGGGTCCGTTCTCAGTGTATAGCAAGCTGTCTCCAGCCCTTTTCTGATCTTCAACATGTCTAGAATGTTTTCTGAGAAGGATTTCTTGAGATGTCACATTTACAGCTGACCCTAGTGAGTGGCTACTCCCTCCCCAATGAAGTCAAAGTTCCCACGGGTAACATTACCTACTTTTTTTAGCAGTTCCTGTATTCCTTGCTCCAAACAAACCCACAGTGCACCTTACTTTAAAATTTCAGATAGAAAACCCTTCCTCCGTTGAGCAAAGCCTTTCAGTCCATCCAGTGATGTGGCCGGGGACATTATCCATCCCACCCTTGTGTCCACTCCAAACTGGTTTGGGGGTCTCTTTCCTTGTACGGAGTTTGGAACCAGCCTGGATAGTGTAGGCGTGGGAAACAAAAGCTTGCCTTCTTCCAGGCCTCACTTCGCATCTGCAAGTGAAAGTGCAGGCCTCCCCTTTCCTTTTAAGTTAACCCCTTCGCTGCTCATGACGAGCTCAGCTCGTCATGCAGTACACTGGTCGTGTGCTCATGACGAGCTGAGCTCGTCATGATCCATGAAGTTTAAGATTCCTCAGCACAGGGGGGGGATTGCTGCAGCACTGATGGTGTTAATAAAGTTTCTAGGCCCATCCCCTCTGTCCTTTCTGCAAGGGGAACAAAAAACGACCCCACACCCAGGGTAATGTTTGTGCTGTGGGAGAAATGTTCACACCATATACTGGGGACGTGTAGGCAATTTAAATATGTAAATCAGTAGTAGGGACATTTAACCATGTCTCAAGGGGGAGCACAGGCACTTTATTAGTGTTTATCAGGAATAACGTACACAGAATTCTAAGCCCAGCAAAACAGATAGGGGAAAAATTGAAGGGGAAACCCAAAAAGGTGGTTGGTAGAGTTCTATGATGAAGCATGCCGCATATGTGGGTGAGAATCTATCCTTCTTTTTTACACTATCGGAAATGAATTTGAAAAGCTATTTTGTATCTATAACATATTTAGTTTATATATTCCCATTGTACATTTTACTTCATTTATCAGTATCACAGTTCTCTATATTTCAGTCATTATGCCATTTAGTTGTATTCTTTCTCTATGGTAGAGGGAATTTTGGCAGTGCACCCAAATGCAGTAAATGGTAAATTGATACAGGGCATGCAGAAGTATTTGGGAAAAGGCTCAGCCGCCACACAGGGAAGCCTACTAAACCTAGACATTTATGAAACTAGATATCAAGGGGAGTCTTGGGTGCTCTAATTTGTGTGGATCCCATTACATTTTCATATATCCCGGATGCTCTTCACACCCTAAACTGTGTCAAGAAACATGCATTTCCTCCCAATTCTGTAAGAGGAGGTTCTAGATTAAAGAGGGATACACAAAATTCATACTATCCAGCATTCCAACACTAGAGTCAGAAGATGTTGGGCTAACCTGCCGATCGAACCTTGAGCTCCCGTGTTCCAGAGACAGCCGCCTTGACTGCTGCATCACACCATCTTCCCTACCCCACTCTTTCAGATAAAGATGGTATCCCACTTTAGTGGCTGGGCCTAGCGTCTGCAACAGGAAAGGTTGAAAACTGTGAGCATATGAAGTTAATATGGTCTTTACTGGATCCCTGGTTTGGCCTTTGCTTGTCTCAGGTAGTAGGTACAGATAGACAAGTGAGGTACCGTTTTTATTGAGTGTCACACCTGCTTCTAATGCAAACTGCAAGTATGTTGAAATCTCATAAATAGGAAAACTTGACGTAGTAGAATGATACAAAAGCAGAGTTAATAATGGTTTGTTCCTGAAAGTGGAAAATATGACGATTTTAGTGCAGCAAACCATTTGTTGATACCATTTTTAGGAAAAACATGCTTTCTTACAAAGCACTTTTTCCCATTGCCCCCAATTTCACAGAGGTTTAGTTACACACTGATCTCATTGTTACTGTCCTCTTCTGTGGGTTGTGTTAGTTCAATGTTTCCTCTGTGTTATATCATTTCATATTCATGTGCTCTTTTCCCATTGGCAATGTCTGAATTGGAACCTTTTTTATATTTGGCTTCCTGGTTTAATTGTATTTTGTCCAAGGGGTAATAGAAAGTGTTTTGGTTATGTTGAAGTGCAAGATTCTAGAATTGCTGTCCGCTTTGATTGGCCTTGTAACTTTCTTTGAAATGTTCATACAAAACTGTTTCATACTTTCCATGTTGAACTGTTTGAAATGCCTGGGGTGGGACTCATGTTCATGAGCTGCATTTTTATGTTGTAGAGAGGAAATATGCTTTTCTACTAGAGCAATTCTTGCACTGCAGTTAGCCCTGCCAGCATCAGGTTGGTCTTCCCCCAAACCTTTACCTTACTGTTCCATTTTTGGTGATCTAATTTTCTTGCCTCAGCCATCTAGGGCCTGAAGGCTGTCTCTGAGTTGCATTACTGGGTGTAGCTGACAGATGGGCTTTGCGTATTCCTCCTAAAAAGACACACAATAGAGAGGTTAGGTGCGCCTGGATGGGCCACCAATGGCAGAATGGAAGGGCGGAGCCGGGCATAGCCCTACTTACACTTGAATAGTTTGTGTCCTGTTTCCACACAAAGGGCTGCATACCCCTGTAGTTGGTCTTTAGCCAGGCTAGGGGAGGCACCTCAAGGGGAAGCCTGTAGTCTACAAGAAACAGACTATAACTCTGCTAGCATTCTGCCCTGAAGGCCACTGCTTGCTGTGCTGACTTGCTGCCTGGTGCCCTCTTGCCTGGGAGAGAAGGACACGATGTGCAACCTGTACCCATGACCACCAGAGTGGCTCCAGGAGCTAGTCTCTTGTAACCACCACCTGAACTGTGCAGTTGTGAGCTCTACCCTGGCAAAGAGTGCCAACCCAGTCCTGGTCCCTTTGAGGTGGACTACCAGCCCCTTTTTGGATTAAGCAGAACTGACACATCTTCTCTGCTGTGTGGCATAACCCAGAGCATAAATAATGCACAACCTCTGTTGCGAATATTCCCTCAGTTCAAATGCTACGCATTGACCTCGAAGCCTGCATTAGATCCGCTGCTGCATAAAGCTTCCCTCAATGCAGGGCCTCACATCACAAATCTGTCATCGAGGACAGCCTCAATGATGATGCAGATTCTTGTATTGCATCGTCTCAGCTCCTCGAAAGCAACAAATCGTTTTATGTGTACAGCCCATCCTCGACGCAGGACCTCGCAATGCTCCGCAAACAGAATTGAAGGCACTTTTTTCCAACAGACCTTACTGCGTTCATGAAGTCAGCCCATGCTCCATCTCGGTATGACTGAGCTTGTAACTTTCTTCCGGTCCAGAGCGACCAGATATCTACAGTTGGCACTTTTTGCTTTTTGGTGCTATTTCCACTTAAATCTTTAAAACTGCATATATCTGGTTCTACTGATTGGATATTTGTCATTTTGGTGTTATTTATTAATTAACATTTGCTCTAATTTTATAACCTTGTTTAGGGTCCTTTTTGTGCTGTGTTTTCTTTATGTGACTGTTTGAAGTGTTGCACAAATATTTTACACATTGCCTCTAAGTTAAGCCTGACTACTCTGTAAAAACCTACCAGGGGGTTGAGTACAGGTTAATTTGGGGTTTGCTTGTTACTTCACTCGGACCAGTATTGTGGTTGCTGCTTGAAAGTGTTTCACCCCCTCAGCAACTCATTAGCCTGGCTCTTCAAATTTACGATAGTAAAGTGGTGAGCTCATGCCTTTACGGGGCGGAACTGTGGGGCTTAGAAAACCTGAATCAGCTCACACTAGCAGAGAATGTGTTTTTACGCACAATTACTAGCCTTCCACAGAGCACACCCAGCCTCCCCCTAAGGAAAGATCTGGGTAGGAAAGCTCTAAAGGACTATGCTAGGCTTCGCCCAATTCTATACTGGCAAAGACTATGGGTTAAGCAGGAATTGTCAGTATTCACAGAGAGCTTAAGGGATGTTATTCATTCGGATCAATGTCACAAAATTAGCTGGCTGCGAGATCTGAGAGACACTTTTTATTAAATGGGTATATCACACTTGTGGGACCTCCCTTCTACCTCGTCATTCCCTTCAAAAAATATTCTTAAAGACATTTATTGGGAAATAGTCGTACAAGAAGAAATGAGATCCTTTGACTCATCCTCAATCACGGGACTCTTCCTTCAAATAAAACCATGCCCGAGCCAAGAGCCATACTTGGATAAAATTACCAAGCCTTTGGATCGGAAACTCTTCTTCCAATATAGATATGGCAACTTGCCGTTTAAGTCTTTCTCATCCAAATGGTCTTCCAACAGGGATAATAAATCCCCCCCGCATTAAACAAGTTTAATCATATTCCCATGTGCTCTTTGCCTGTCCTGCTTTCACGAGTCCGCTGAAAGTTTGGCTGGCCCAGTTCTGTAAGAATCTGGTAACACGATCACCTAACTTAACCTTGCAAATTCTATGCTCTAAATCATCGCCCAGGTCTGCAATCCCTGTGGCCAAGTTTTTGAGGTGGATGTAGCAGATTTGCTCTGAATTAACTAGGGCTAGCAATTGTCCTCAATGAAACTACCTACTATCCAACATGAATACGGGGGAAAACCAGGTTAAGTGGGGCTCATCTAAACCTAAATCTGGTGCATGTGATTGATTGCAATCAACGCATTCTTTTTTAGCCTTCTTCTAATATGTAACTCTTGAAAAGACATCACTGTTTGCTTTTTATGCACAAATGCACTAATTTAGATTTTAACACAAATCTTAACTTTTGTATTGTGGAGTTTTTTTATCTGCAAGTGCTTTTATGACCTTTTTAGTCGAATAAAGCTATCTTCATGATGATGATGATCAATCAGCCACCCAATTTCTTAACCCTGCTAAAGGCCCAATTCCGATCTCACTAGGAAAGCCCTCTGTACGACTCGGATCCGGAGGGCTTTCCGATCGAAACGTGCTCCAGGAGTCGGAACCAGCAAGTATGATGCAGCCTTATGCTTACAGACTCGATCGCTCAGACTCCAATTGAACTCCATGGGAGCTTGTGCACAGGCTTCCATAGCATAAAGGAGTGGGTGGGGAAAAGCATACACCCTCTGGCGGGCACCCCATGGTGTCCACCACACTGTGCATGCCTGGTTCGGGTGGACCCATGGGCACACACCTGTGACAGATTCAGTGGGCCCCGGGTAAAGGGGGGCCTACTACGGCCCTCTGCAGTACGATTCCAACAGCCATTTTGTCTTGCTGAGACTGAGGCAGTTCGGGCTGGACTGTTCCCATGAGGCGCAGGGTCAGACTGATTTGCAAATAGCCATGTCTGAACTGGGGTGGCAGAGTCGGCTAAAGAACGGTGATGGATTGGACCCAGATCGTTTGACTGGGTGTGAGTGTTTGATTGATTCAGATGCTCCGTCCATCACCACCCCCTTTTGTGCCGCTTTTGGCCGCCATAGGTGTGGCGGGGTATTCTCAGACGTGAGTCCCTTGCTCACTTTGCCACTGGATTCAAGCAAGCCGGGCTGAGGATGGCTGGAATGCCAGAAACCGATCCTCGGATGCTTGTTTCCGGTCCAGGGAAGACGTGGCTTGGCAGTTCGGGCTGGACTGTTCCCATGAGGCACAGGGTCAGACTGATTTGCAAATAGCCATGTCTGAACTGGGGTGGTGGAGTGGGCTAAAGAACGGTGATGGATTGGACCCAGATCTTTTGACTGGGTGTGAGTGTTTGATTGATTCAGATGCTCCGTCGATCACCACCCCCTTTTGTGCTGCTTTTGGCCGCCATAGGTGAGGCGGGGTATGCTCAGACGTGAGTCCCTTGCTCACTTTGCCACTGGATTCAAGCAAGCCGGGTTGAGTACGGCTGGAATGCCAGAAACCGGTCCTCGGATGCTTGTTTCCGGTCCAGGGAAGACGTGGCTTGGCAGTTTGGGCTGGACTGTTCCCATGAGGCACAGGGTCAGACTGATTTGCAAATAGCCATGTCTGAACTGGGGTGGCGGAGTGGGCTAAAGAACGGTGATGGATTGGACCCAGATCTTTTGACTGGGTGTGAGTGTTTGATTGATTCAGATGCTCCGTCCATCACCACCCTCTTTTGTGTCGAGACTGAGGCGAAGCAGCTGTCCGAATTGTGCATTGTACTCGCTCATTCGGTATTCTGATCCATTGCGCGGCATGATTCGGCTTTGAACAAGTCGTACGGACAGGTTTGGGTTCCGGAAACTATTTGGTTGAATCGTACGCTATCTTTACCTCATACTTGGTTGTTCGGACCTGTGTACTATTCGGTCAGAAACAGGGGTCACGAATCGGATCCGGGAAAGCCAAATCCGATTTGGAGGCCTTCCGAGCGACATCAGTATTGGGCCCTAAAGTGTATTACATCATTGTTTGTGTGTTACTAATAGATCTGGTGTGTCATCACTGGTTAGTATCATGTGTGGAGACAGCTCTGGGTGGCTGAAACAAAGGGAGCACACATTCTCTGTTAGTTCTCCTGTTGGCTAAAATGCTTCTATCTACCCACAAATTAAGTTTTACAGTTGACCATGCCATCTGTTTCATGCTTACAAAGGGAATACTGGGTTGAGGATTTCTTCCAAAAAGAAGCAGTTATATTTATTAAGATATTAATAGTAGCACTAATATAAAAAAACATACTTCTAGGAGCAATAAGTTCAGGGAATATCAGCTTGGGCTGCTGCTGGAAAGAATTTATGATTACGTATGACAAAGTTAAAAAATCGAGGACATTCAAGAATTTTGCAATGGCCAGAACATGGCCCTGCCTTTTAGCCAAAGTAATAGTGAAGAAAAATGTATTCAGGGTCGCATCTGTACACGTGGCCAGAAAAATACCCTTTCGCATTTTATTTTCTTCCAATCATTTTACGATTGATTAAGAAGGAGACGAATTTCCACGGTGCTTCAAAGCGAAGGCCTAGAACCTGGACAGATTTGCTGGTTCTAATCATGTCTTTGAAAGGACAAATAGAGGCGGAGCACCGTATTTAACAGAAGGTGGTTAGATGTCTTTGGAAAACTGTGTGCATGTTAGATACCAGACCTGTAAAACCCTGTTTTAGCGTTTGCTTGAAGATTTAATAGAGATATCCCATTTTGGTCGGTGGGTGATTAGATTTACCTGTCTCGCAAGGCGTCATGCCAATACGGAACATAAATAAGACACAGCATACACAACAAGTATAACATATTGAAAGAGACTTTTGTAAGCCAACTTCAACTAGCAGTTTTATTAGGTTATACCCCTTCAGGCATTAGTTGAATAGGGATGTTTTCATCTTCCAAAGGCATTTTGAAGATGTTTATATTTTACTTATTTGACCTCACATTAGCGACGGATTAGCAAAGTAGCCCCTTGCTCTATAATGGTGATAAGGGCATGCGTTAGGGCGGTACATCCTGTGCAGCCACACCTGGCGCTGGCTTTGGTGGATGGCTGTGTTTAAAAATAACAATAGGTTTAAAAGCATGTGAACCTCCGTCTGCTTCGAGCAGTGTTCAGTCTTCAATAACAATTTCAAGATTTCACTGGTGAGTAATTTTCCCACTGTTGAGAGATTGGAATTTTGTCTAGTTGCAGTTTGGACATTTTGACTGTCATACAGTACCACAGAGGGTTAATATACCTGCTGCAAAGAACATGTACCCTGCAGATCATAGAACTAAGTGTGAGTGAACTATGAGTAGCGCTATAAAAAAATGAAATGTATGCCTGAGAGAGGCTATGGAGAGATGAGGTGCACTATTGGCGAGTGGTAAAGAAGCAAATTATGGAGAAGGAGGTCCTGGCATGCGGCAGCCAGACTCCTCTTAAAAATGCTCAACCGCATCTCAGCAAAGGAAGCACTTAAACAGCCGAATTGGCTCGAATTTAGAGTTAAGTTTAAAACTCTCTGCATAGCTCGCAGAGCTTTTAATAACATTGGTCCCGAAAATCCGAGGAACCTGATATCTAGGTACACCCCAACTATCCATCTCAGTTCTTCCCAGCAACAGCTTCTCAAGACAACCAGAATTAAAAGAGCTAGATGGGGCTGCAGATCTTTCACCTATCTGATACCCAAGCTGTGGAATGCCCTTCCACTGGAAATCCGAGCTGCTCCAAAGGAAATTTGTTTCAGTAAAAATCTGAAAACCTGGCTATCCCCACACTAACTAGGCATTGTCTCAGCTCTTCACTGGTAGAATTCTCCAGAGCGCTTGGGCGGTCATGCGCTCTATAAATCCAATAAATAAATAAATAAATTGGAGGGATGCCAAAGAAGGCTATTGCACCAGTGCTAAAGCTGGCTCTGAGGGTGGTTGGACTCCTGCTGTTGGAAGCTGTAGTCTAGAGAAACTACCACGCTTTCCTCCTGCTTGATGATGGCTTTCGAGAAGTGCTGTTGATTCCACCTGCATTTCTACCCTGCCTTTCCGACACAGATCAGTCACAGCCAAAACACAGTGTTGGGACTTGGCAAGCAGCATTAGTAGATTATTGTTTAGTGCGAGCAAGAAATTGAATCAAACTCATTGTTCTGCTGTACAACCTGCAGCTGGCGAGCTCCTGAGTGGCACAGAGTTGCTGCCTGAAATGAACACCTCCGCAGGTGTCCACTTGTAAGCCCCTATATGGTGAGACTGGTTACAGGACAGAGTTATCAAAATTTCCCAACAATGTAAGCACAGGTTCTCAAATATAATTTAAAACAATATAAAAAGAATTGCAAGTTGTATGTCAGAATATTAGCTACAAAAATACTGTGCTGCAGAAGTATTGATGTCAAAATACCAAAATCTAAGTGTTTTCCCACTCCCTCAACTAATACTCTAGTTTCTTATATTCACTAATCTGACTACAATCCGAAATGCAAAATAAAACAGTATAAATTAAAATACTTAAAAAGCACTACTATAACTCTAGTCAAACAAACACTAATGAAAACATAAATAATGGGGGTCACAGAAGTACTGTTCCATTCCATTCCAATTCCAGTCCAACTAATACTTCAGGAACATTGGAGAAGGTGCATATATTTAGAGGGTGAGATGTATTACTGCAGGTGGTTGAGAAGAACATTTTGCGCCGACTTCTCACTGTTCCCACTAGCACCCACTATTTTACAATTTACGAAGAGCTTGGAGTGGGTTACATATCGGACCTTATCAGAGTGGCGACCATAATTCACTGGGTGAAAATTTGGTCAAGTCCTGTCCCCACCTTGAATCAACATGTACTACAGGATTATACCGCACTTGAGGGGCACTGTGTATCCCATGGCTACAATATGTCAAGGAGCAGTTGAGGAGGATAGGCTACCTAGACCTGTTTACTAACTCAAGACCAGTGCACCCTAGTAACTTCAGGGACACCAAAAACACATTTTGCCAAGGCGGTTTGGGCAAAGGGAAGATATGGAACTAGTCTAAACCCACTGTGAGACAATACACAATTTTGAGGACAAGTCCACCCGGGGAGCCTTATTTGTGAACAATGCCCACAATCCTTTCTTACTGACTGTATTTAGATTTACTTCCATACATTGATTTTTAGCTGTTCCGAAAGGATTTTTAAACCCCAGAGTTTTAATGCCCTGTCCCTGTTATAGTTTTTCAGAGCAGGACACTATGCATTTTATATTTTTTGTGATTGCTATTGTATCCTGAGGCACAGATTCATTACTTCGTTGGCAAGAAACAATCACTTTGTACAAGTAAAGCCTGCACTGTTGTATTCACAAATGTTACCTTCCCCCATGGTCTGCTATGGGGTTGCAAGTTTTCTCTCAAGAACTCTTAGACTCAGGGAAAGGCTATTTAAGGAATAGATGGCCATCTACTGATTTTGCATGCATGGGTCATTAGTTGGAAATATTTAACTGTGGCATTTTTATTATTAAGGACTGAACCGGATGAATCTGTTCTTGTTAGTGCACTGAGGTATCTCGACTGTACATGCTTATCCTTTTGCCTGTTTTTTGGAAGACCAATCTCGGAGAGGCATCTCTGTCGGGGTGTTTTATTGTCTTTTGTGACCTTGTATCTTTCCTTTTAATGTCTAGTTTTAACTTGAACTTTGCACAAATGATTTTAGGTTGTTGCTATTTATGTCTAAATGGACAGGAATAGGCATGATCTGCTTATTCAAGGAAATTATTTATTTAGTTTGATTTTAGGTGTCATATGATTTATTTAATGTGCTGTTATGGTCCATATTGGCCGAATAATAAATTATTGACTTGACTTGTATTATTATAAGTACAGTCCAACAAACACTGGAGAAAGTGCACATATTTGAGGGGTGAGGGACATATTTATTATTATAGCTGCAGCCCTTCAAAGACTGACTGGGGAAAGTGGATATATTTGTTTAGTCTGATTTACTATTTGAACTCCAGTCTAACTAATATTGAGAAAAGTGCTAATATTCGGGGGTTAGATTTAATATTCTAAATCTAGTCCATCAAACATTGGGCTATGTGTGGATATTTATCAGAGTCCTATTTGCTATACTAACTCCAGCCCAGCTGTCAGTGAATAAAGTGCAAATATTGGGGAGATGGGTAAGATTTACTATTTTAACTCTGGTCCATGAAACATTAAAAAAGGTGCATACATATTGTTGTAACTTAGTAATGGTTTCTCCCACCCGGCCATTCCCCCCGCCTTTCCCCCCCCTATGGTTCTGCCCGAGCTGTCACCCGAAGGCAGCATTGGAATGTTGGGACACTATCTGCCGTCCAGCTGGGAGCACCAGATGGTTGTAACTGAATAAAGCCTTCTGAATGTTATCAACGTGTAGTGTGTTCTTACTACACTTTTTGGCGACGAGGGTCAAGGAGCTGAGCCAGGGTCAGTGTGGTGCATCCCCCCTGGAGCTGTTGATGCTGGGACGGAAGAGCAAGTAACGCAAATCAACTTACCCCGTGAAATCAACCTTCTCCGGCGTTACGAGCGGCGTAAAAAAGTGAACTCCAGAGCAGCATTGGGTCATTTCACCACCATCTGGCGAACATTGGTGAAGAAAAAGAAAAATAACATGACGAGGTGACCTGAAGTGCAGCCAAGTACGAGCGGCGTCGAGAGGTGAATTCCAGCGCAGCATCGAGTCAAATCTATCTGCTGGCGAACATTTGTGTGGAAAAAAGGAACATGACGAGGTGACTAGAAGTGAAGCCAAGTCCACCGTGAGGGCTGCAAGTTGAGCGGGGAGCCGGTGCTGGCAGAGGTAACCTCACCGCCGGGACAGCGTAAAAAGTGGTGTGCGGTGAGAGGTTTTGGGTTCACCTTCACGGAGGTTCGGTGTCCGCTTTTGAGGGGAGCTGCAGGCGCGGCGGGCAAGTGAGGAGAAGCGGCTGCCGCCAGTGCTGATGAGGCGGAGCCTAGCACGGGTCGTGAGAGCAGTGCCAGAGGGGCACGTGAGAGTGCCGCAGCCTCCGATTCATCTTCGACTTAATTTTGTGTGGTAGCAGATTGTACGGCGGCTTGGGGGCACAGCGCAAGGACCATCGGAGCGTTGGAGGAACTGTATCTGTTTGGAGAGGCTCTGAGAGGCGTCGACGCTCACCACTGGAAGTTCCCGCCCAGAACGATTGACTGGGGGCAAACAAGGAGATAGAAAGAGGACTTGTATGGTTTCCTCAGTTGCGAGAAGTGAAAGCTCATTTTAAGGTCATTTTGTGGTATTCTCGTTTCTCTGTGAGGTAGTAACCCACATTTACTTTAGTGACACCTATTGCTGCATTTGAAATTGTTCTATTGGGCTAAAGTAGTAAAGCACTCCACCCCACATCCACAAGTTATAGGTTGAGCCTCCTAAGCAGCGCAGAGGATTAGAGGTTTAACTGGTAGATGGCCATGGCAGGTGCAGGAATGAGCCAGCCCCCACCCTTTCTGAATGAGCTGGGGGAGCCGGATATACCCTGGAAAAGATGGGAAGGGATATTCAAGTCCTACCTCATAGCAATTGGGGGTGGTAATTATAACAATGTGAGGAAGCAACATATTTTGTTGCATAATTTGGGCATACACGGGAGAAAAGTGTTTGAGGACATAACGGGTAGGCAAGTAGATGATGAACAAGAAGAGGTAGAAGGGGTAAATGTCTATGAGTATACTTTGATGAAATTGGAAGAATTTTTAAAAATTAAACTAAATGTTGTGTTGGATAGGCACAAGTTATGTAGCGGTTCTGAGAGGCTTATCTGCTACGTGTGAATTTGGGGCATTGACTGACTCTATGATAAGAGACCAGATTGTTAGGTGTACGAATGACTCAAGGATACAAGAGGAACTCCTTACAAGGAATTGTTACAACCTGGTTTGGTACATTCCGTCCACCCCTTCTCCCCGACCCCTGTTGGGTTCTCCCGCTGTGAAGCTCACTGTAGAAGGTTGAGATGTTCTCCAGTGAGGAGAGTGGATGGCCAATAAATGAGTTGTACTTTCTCCAGCTGTGTCCTGTTTCTTCAGTACATCTCTACTTCCAACAGGAATCCTGATCTGGAAGAGGCTCTGAGTATAGCTAAAGGGTTAGAGCACACTGCTATGTGCATGAAAGAGATGAAAAAACATGAGGGAGCTATACGGGAAATAAATGAGAGCAAAGGGGCACATCAAGGGGAGACTGTTTGTAAAGTAGGAGAGAAGGCTAAGGTCAGTCAGCGCAGCAATCCACAGGGATTATTTGGTTACAAGTGTGGTAGCCCAAATCATCTAGCGAACAACTGGAAGTGTCCTGCCAGAGATGTATTGTGTAGGAAATGCAACAAAAGGGGGCAGTTTTCTAAAGTGTGTAAGAATTTCAACCCAAAAGTACATATGGTGGAAAGTGTTGAAATTGAGGATGGGGGAGAGAAAACTTACATATTCCAGGTGGGAGATGATGAGGAAAATGAATGTAATGAATATCCCAAATGTGAAATTACTTTGGATGGAGAAAAAATTGACGTTTTTGCTGATTCATGCTCTCCTTACACACTTATAGACAAGAGGGAGTTTGAAGAGAAGTTTGCCGGACGTGGGGTGGTGCTAGAGAAAGCTGACATAAATCTGGTAGGGTACTTCAAGGAACGTATACCACCAAAGGGAATGACAAAAATGAGAATAACTTTTAAAGATAGGCACACGGTAGGAAAAGTGTATGTCACCGCGAGAGGTTCAAATCTCCTGGGTTGGAAGCATCAGAAGGAACTAGGAATCAAGCTAGACCCTGACAACAGTGAGCAAGTGCTTTTAGTAGAGCCCCCTAGTGTGGTGGAAGATCTTACTCAGGAGTTTAAGGAGGTATTTAGTGAAAGACTGGGGATGCTAAAGAACTATATGCACAGAATAACGCTCAAGGAAGGGGCAGTACCAGCTATACATAAAACACGTTCCGTTCCCCAACGTATGAAAGAGCCATTGAAAAACGAGTTGGACAAATTGGTCAGCCAAGGGGTAATCAAGGAAATAGAGACTTCTTATTGGTTGGCTCCGGTCGTTCTCACGACCAAGGATGGAGGAAAGAACATAAGGCTGTGTGTAGACCTGAGAGACTTGAACGCCAACATTCTGATAGACCGGTACCCCCTCCCGAGAATTGGAGAGATGTTGAGAACTATACAAGGGGCCAGATTCTTTAGTGTGTTGGATTTGTCCTCGGCCTACTATCAGATAGAGCTGCATCCTGAGTCACAGTCTCTGACAGCGTTCACAACTCCTTTTGGCAACTTCGAATATCTACGGATGCTTTTTGGTTTAGCGTCGGCGTCCGCGGCCTTCCAGCGAGTGATGCAGCACATCCTCAGAGAATGCAGAAAAACAATGTGCTTCCAGGATGACATCCTTATCTATGGCTCAAATGAGGAGGAACATAGCGAGAACTTAAAAGGTGTGCTAAGGAGGTTGAAGGAAGTAGGGTTCACCACCAGGTTGAGCAAATGTAAATTGGGGGTGAGCTCAGTGGATTACTTGGGCCATACCATTACCGAAAAAGGGATCCAACCTAAATGTGATTTGGTCAACGCCGTCAGAGATGCACCTACACCAACTAACAAAGAGGATTTGGTGTCATTTCTTGGTCTGGCAGAGTACATGGCGAAGTTCATTAAAGACTTTGCTATCAGAACTTATTCATTGAGAGAACTGGTGAAGAAAGACAGCATTTTCGAATGGGGTGAGAAGCAAGAAATGGCGTTCAGAGATATAAAAAATGTGATCATTCAGGCACCCTTCATTGGAAAATTTGATCAAGAAAGAGAAATAATAATTACCACAGATGCTAGCAACTGGGGAATAGGCACAACCCTATCGCAAAGAGAAGAGAAGCAAGTAAAGGTAGTTGCTTTCGCACCAAGAATTCTTACTTCCCCGGAAGCAAACTATTCTACAGTGGAGAAGGAGGCACTTGCTGTATACTGGGCCATCAAACACTTCAAGTTCTACGTGTGGGGAGTACCATTCGAGGTGCATACGGACCACAAGCCTTTAGTGCCTCTGTTCACCAAGAAGAACATGGAGGAAATGACTCCGCGCATTGCTAAGTGGGTCTTGGGCCTACAGGGATATAATTTCCGAGCAGTATACATACCAGGACAACAGAACAGAGTGGCGGATTTCCTCTAAAGGGCTCCGGTTCACAGCGAAACAGAAGATGAAAAGGTGGAGGACACCATTTTGGAGATAAGTGTAGCAGCTGTGACGAAGGAAGATTGGGAAAATCATATGGAAAAGGATGAGACATTGAGAAAAGTGAAGAGGTACATTGTCACTGGGTGGCCACAGAAGTGCAAAGAGCTGGAAAGTGAAATCCAACCGTATTGGAATGTAAAGGATGATCTCTCTGTGGAAGCAAACTTTGTCATGAAGTCGGGAAAACTTGTTCCGCCGGAGGGAATGAGGCAGCAAGTTATCACCTTGGCCCATGAAGGTCATCTGGGCAGAAGCTTGTGCAAGTCAAGATTAAGAGCAGACTATTGGTTCCCAGAGATGGACCGAGAAATGGAGGAGTAGGTACGAGATTGCTACGCTTGCAGCATCAGTGACAAGTCCAAAGTATCCAAGCATTCTCCTTTGATTCCAGTGGAAGTACCTTTGGCACCATGGAAAAAACTGGGATTTGACATAACGGGACCCATTCATGGAAGAGGCTCACAAGATTTGTACCTATTGGTATTGATAGACTATTATTCCAACTGGATAACGCACAAAATTGTAGTGAACATCAACACAAAGTCATTGATACGTTTTCTAAAAGAGGTGTTCTCGAGAGAAGGTATTCCCGCAACGCTAATAACGGACAATGGGGTCCAACTGATCTCGGATGAAATGAAGGAATTTTTAAAAGACTGTTCCATATCCCATATCCGCACGCCGTTGTACTGTCCCAAGGCAAATGGTAAAGTGAAAAGGGCAAACCGCTTACTGAAGGAGAGCATCAAGCTGGCCAGCAAGTCGGGGAAAAATATGGAAGATGCTGTAATGGAAACTTTATGGGCCTACCATACCACCCCCAACTCCACCACAGGACACTCACCGTTCGAGCTAATGAGAGGAAGAAAGGCGGGATCAAAGCTGTCCCCGCAGTGGATGGGGAGAGAAGGTCATCTTGAGGTAGATCCGGAGGATATGAAGAAGAGAATTGAAGACAAGCAATGCAGGTACAAAGAGTGGTACGACAGGAAGTGGGGTGCAAAAGAAAAGAACCTCAGTAGAGGACATATGGTGTACATCAGGAGGCCGGACAGGATGGGGAAAAAAGAGGACAGGTTCTACGCCCCAGAGAGGATAAGGGAGGTCAAGAGCAATGTGGTAGTGATGCAGGACGGAAAAGTTTGGAGTCAAGACCGGGTTGTCCCTGTTACTACAAAGAGAGATCCGTTAGGTGAGGGTATAGCAGAGTCAGGAGACAGAGGGCAGGAACTGGGGCAGAGAAGAGAAAGTCACAGGAAAAGAACCACCCCGTCCTGGCACAGGCAGTATAGCATGAGGTAAAGCTCACTTGTAGGTGTAGGTGAGCCATGTATCAGTTACCTAGGCCCTGACCTAGGAAAGAGTCTGCTTTGCGGACCACAAGTTAGGGTGTTTCCCTGTTCTCCCAGTCCGTCTCATTCCCCACCTCCCCTGTTCCCTTAGGGAGGAAGATGTGTTGTAACTTAGTAATGGTTTCTCCCACCCGGCCATTCCCCCCCCCCTCCTTTCCCCCCACTATGGTTCTGCCCGAGCTGTCACCCGAAGGCAGCATTGGAATGTTGGGACACTATCTGCCGTCCAGCTGGGAGCACCTGATGGTTGTAACTGAATAAAGCCTTCTGAATGTTATCAACGTGTAGTGTGTTCTTACTACACATATCTAATATTTTATCTCCGGACCAACAAACATTTAGGAAAGTGCACGTATTCTAAATCCAGTCAAACTAACGTTGGGAAAAGCACGTATATTAATGAGGGCATGGGGTCTGACTTATTCTTTTGGCTACACGCCAGGGCCAGACTGGGACTGCAAACCAGCCCTGGCAATTAAGTCCAACGAGCCGTGGGGCAGGTGCTGGGGGAAAACACTGCTGCTGTGCTTTTGTTAAAAGTTAATATATTTAGATGGTCAGAATTGCTATTCTTGCTCCGGTCAAAAGAACATTAGGAAAAGTGCACATGTCTATGGGTTAATATTTACTATTCTAAACCACTGTCTCAACATCCATTGTGGAAAGTGCAATACTATTAAAAATGGTTAGAATATTTAAAATAAATTACACAACCCTAAAATGTTTATATATTTACAAAATTAACAACATACAATATTAATTAAAATATCTTGCAATTATTAATTTACCTCAAGAAACACCATAACCCAAAACAAAATGAAATACTTAAATGTAATTACAAATGTACATAAAACATTACCATATTGAAAATTGACATAACATCAAATGATCCATCAATATCAACTTAATATGTAGTTAATTTATAATACGAATCTCCCAAAACCACAATGAACCACACAACCTGAAAATAAAATTAAAAAAAATTGAACAGCTAAACAAATGAATAACAATTTATAAAACAGCACATGATTAATGTATTGATTAATATTATTTGATATCAACTTTAAAAAGAATAATCATCCAATCCACCAATAAACCCAGCAACACTAAAAAAGAAACTTAACATCACTATAATTTTAATGAAAAATAACTAAAACGAAATATCACAAACAACTAGAAGCATAATACAATGCACTAAAACAGTATATTAAAAACGATATTATAGTAAAAAATTATTTATCCTTCAACACTTTTTTACTGAATTAAATAGTTGGCATTTAGACACACTGGGGCATTCCTGTCCAGTGCACAGTGTAAATATTCTGATGTCTAAAACACATACAAATTGGTTATTCTCTGATTGGCATATTTAACTCTCATATAAGGCCATAGTACATGCTACATTCATGGCATGGAAAGTTAAATGTCACCTGTGGACTGAGGAACTTTATTGCGCCATTCACTAGTGTGAATTGGAAAACGTGTCTTCAGGCCAATCACTGGGTCCTGACTACTGCAGTCTAAACCTGCAGTGGGACCTGATAAAATAACCTTTTGAAAGTAAAAAACCTCAGTTTTAAATATTAGTAAGTCACCCCTAGGTAGGCCTAGTATTCCAAAAATGTGGTCCATGGAATTTAAAAGCGGAACATGTAGAGAATTAATGTTATCATGTCCCTATAGTCTCAAGACCCCAAAAAACAATTTTCTCTGGTGGCAGACTGCTCTATGTCATGTAGAAAAACAGAGTGCAGATTAAAATACTAATACTGCTAACCCAGGAAAGTGACCATCTCGAAGAATATTAAAACCATCATTTTTTAACAGTTATTTGAAATTCTATTCAATGGTGAAGTTGGATTTTTTATGAATACTAAGGAAAAGTAAGTTACCCTTTATCTGCCTGAGCTTTCAAGAGTCTAATATGCATTAGCTCTCCAGCTACACCTAACCAGTAGTAAACCTTAAATGAAATGTGAAATTCCTTCAAGGAACACACAATAGGCAGACCTGAATGGGTAGAAATGACTGGGGCTGTACTCCTTCTATTGACATCTGAGTGTCAATTCCTGCGTGACAGGTCTGTCTTAAGTAGGGGGGGATATATTCCGCTCCACCGTCGAAGTTATGTTTGTAATGCAAAGTTCTGGCAAACTCTGGCAACTGCCATGTGATGTAGTTTTTTCTCATACACATTTCACAAACATTAAGTTGGCAAGTGAGAGCGAAAACTGGCAGACACCGGCCTGATTTGCAAGCAACAGAACGGTGCATGGTTGTATTTTCTCGATGTGGGCGATCACGGGTAGTGACGACCGTTCATGGCGAGAAATCTGCTGCCCAGGGTGACAAAGCTGCTACTCGAGTAGAAAATTGACTCAAGTGGCAGCAAAAAGGCAGAGCCCTATAGTGTGCCACGTGGTGCCATTTGCACTGACTTTGCAGAGCGGATCATGCTCCTGGTGCTAAAAATCAGTGAGACGTTGCTGATTCCGCACACTCGTGAACTCCACAGAATGTCACGGAGTTTTGATGCAACTCAGCAGAATTCTGTGGAGTGAAACTCCACATGTTCTGCCAACCGCTAGTCTTAAGCATGTGCAATAGTTTTCTGCCCTTCAAAGGGAGCACACAGGATGCTAGGACAATTCTTGTGTATTGCAGGTCTGGTTGCTTAAGAACCCTGATTTTGCCTTACTAGACCTCTGTTGCTAGGTTTGTTGCAGTACAGTACATGCTTATTTCTAGGTTTTAGTGTTAGCTGTAGGAGTACACTAGTATTATCATATATACCCCAGCCGTCAGAACTCAAGTTTAGTACGGCCGAAACCTTTCGTCATCTTGAAAATAACCTGACACATGCCATTTTGGGCTTGTTTGCAGTAAGGCAAGCAGGAACTCCTGGGGACCTTTACCTCACTGTTCAGATAGTTGCTAAGAGAATCTCAGGGTGTCCCCCACCCACTGGCTGGAGAACCCTACAAAACTCGACCCTCTCCCAGCCTTTCTCAGGACACTACTGGACTTGAAAATGGGTACCAGGTGGACTAAACATGCTACACATAACGTCTGTGACCTGTGAGAGAGACCTGAGCAAATTGGAAACCATTCCACTAAACTTCAAGGACAGAAAGATCTCCAAGGAGCATAAGGCTGATACCCTGATACCCTGCTTAGCTCCGGGATCATAAAAAAGCTGAAAAGGTTTTTCCTGTGAATTATCCAGCTGACCAGTGGCATCCGGACCTGGCTTGGACTTTGCTATTTTCCTCTGCCTGACACCCTGATAGTCTCCATGTCCTCCTTCCCGAGGTGTTGTGGTCTGTGGAAGTGCACTCCTGCGGTTATTTGGGCACCAAAAGAAGTTTGGGAATTGTTTCAAAACTTTATGCCCACAGAGCTTCATAGCTTCAAGGGGACCGACTGTGAAAAGTATCTCACCGGCAGTTCGACAGTGAAAAAAAGTTTTTCATTAGAAAAATGCCAAAGTGTTGTTTCAAATTAAGACTGACAAACTTTTTTCAACCTTTCCTACTTCAAGGTCCTAGTGGGGCCAATTCTACTTGGCATGTCTGACCTCTGTTCATTTGCAGTCAGCCTCAAATGGGGTCTAGGTCCTGGTCTACCATGACCATTGACTACCATTTACTCAAATGTTTTTAAAATCCTATCTCAAGCTCCCCCTATTGGATATTTGTCATCTTAGCATCATTATGTTAATTAAACTTTACCCTATTTATCTAAATAGGTGTAGGATTTTTATTGAGTTATGTTTTCAACTTTGGATACTTATAAATGATTAGCCCATTTTCTCTAAGTTAACCCTGTCTGCTCTGCATGACAGCTACCTGGGGTTGAGCTCTGATTTAAAATACTATTACTCTTGACTGAACCTGGCAACATAATGATTATTACTTACGGTGCACACCAATCCACCCCAACTATTAAACCACTTTCTCACACTTTCCTTCACTATTTCTGTCCATAATATTTTAGTCATGAAATTTTAACTAAGATGTTATGGCCAGATGATATTTTGGAATCGATATTATGGTGAAATATGTGTCTGCCTGAGATGCACGGGTTGCTTGCCAAGCGTAAGCAAGCTACCCTCAAAACCAGTGGTTAATGCGGTGTTGTTCAATTGAAAGATGGCCGCCACCGTACTGCTCCACTCTCTCCAGTCCTTCCTCAATACTTGTGGAGCTGTGCACAGCTAGCATTCGTTAGCAATCCTCCCCTAGGATTGTAGGTCCTTCTGCCACTGCACGTTTGTAGCCTGAATGCCTGCACATTCCTCAAACAATGCAGAGAGCATGTGGGAAGGTCGGGGTTATGAAGACCTATAACAGTTCAACTGTAGCATGCTGGGCCTCAATGTACCAATCCATGGGGGCAGCCGCACAAAACCCCTGACATTTAAGTGCTCTCTGACCAGTGTCCCTCAAAACTTCTCTCCACCTTCCTCAAACAGCACGCCTACTGCCATCCATCCCTCTACCCCAGCCTCAGGGCCCGCCCTCCAAAGTACACAGAACAAATGCATACATACAGAGCTACAAACTCACACTTGTATGCACAATAAGACTCGTCTACACCCTAAACAAGGACACAGGCACGCTAACACATCTGTAGCTACACCCGACATTCTATGGAGCACTCTCCCTTCTGCCCGTGTATATCCCCCTTCCCTGCCCAGCCATCATCTCTCCCTCATGTCACTCCCAGAACTCTCTTAATGCTCCATTTACATTGTGAACAGCAACCCCCACATGGGCATTGTTTGTTTCTGTCTAATCCCGTCTATTGCATCAGTCTCTGCCGCATCTGCACAAAAATCACAGCTTTCAGAAACCAGTATGCATAAATCAAAGACGAGCTTGAAAGATTTACATAGGGACATCAATTTGCGTGTTTGCATATCTCTCTCTGTCTGAAACATCTTATTAGGGAATCATCATACTGTAATAACAACACTTCTTTCCATTTCCACATACTAGCAGTGGTATAAGGTCAAAACACAAAAGCAGCAAATCACACGGCTTTAGTAGAATGTCTGACCTCACAATGGAGGAAATTAAATCACAGGGTAATATTATTATTATTAATACGTTTGGGATTCTGCCTCCCCAGTATACAAACCAGTCGCTCATTTCTTTATAAATCGATGACTTGTGAAGCACCCCATCGCTTACTATAATGAAATTACGTCAGAATTAAACAGCAATTAATGCCTTAACACACTTGAGTTCAGACCTCACAATGCCTTATACCATAGCTAGCAGCTAAGGGGAAAGGCATGTCAGGTCAGGCCATGAAGCATCAATTAAGCAACTGTTTAAATATGGAAAGGTTGCTTTTCTTTCCTCTATTCTGTTTTTCTAGCTGTACATTGACATGACATAAAGGATAACCATGGAAACATGTTCATTGTTTGCACTCTTTGGGTAATTATACAAAAGTTAGAATCTTTCTGCATGTTTTTATATTTCCGTTTTGTAAAATACTAACTTGAACTAAGCTGCTTCGAATATCTTTTTGCAACAAATATCTAATTCTCCTTTTTTGATGTGTTTAATTTTTGCACTAGAGGGAGGCGTGGCTTGGCGCCCGACGGGGACGGCGGCTCTCATGTGAGCGCTCCCGGTCTGAAGGGGCTCTCGCTTCTAATTTTGCACCAAATATCCCTGCAAGACGGATTTTCAGGCACCGGAGCACACGGACACCAGCAGGCTCCCGTCGGCGGAACGAAACGAGCAGCGGAACGGCCGTTTCTCTCACGTTGTAGCGGACGCGGCTGTGAGATAGTCGCGCCCGCCATCTTAGGTCCTGTCACCGCGGACGGCGGCGCTCCCGTTCGCTACCCATGACAGCCTGCCACGGAGCCCTTCGTGCCTCCAGCTACCTTTGGTGAACTAATTTATGCATTTTAGCACCATCGCTGGGCAACTTTTTTTCATGGCGCCTTTCCCTCAGTGCATTACATAGACTTTATTTATCCTCTGGCGACCTGGGTGGCCATGTTACCTGGTTGTTGTTTCTTTACCTCAGGCACCCTGCAGGTCTACGCAGCTGCAGCCCACTCTAAATTATAAGAGCGCTTCAGTTCCTCATGCTCTTATTTCAGTGGCTATCTACTACATGAAGCTGTCCTGCGCATTATTTTTACAAGTTCTTTTTTTTCTTTTTCTCCACATGCTCTTCCCGCATCTATGATGTTCCTCACCAATTAATTCTCTGCTGCATCGCCATGTACCACTCTTGTATGCCCTAGTGCAGTGCTGTTCTTCCGCTCTCACTCTTAATGTACTGCCTCTTCATATGACTCGAATGCTGCTCCATTTATCTGCGTAAATCCTTTTTTTGGGGGGGAAGAATTTGCTTGTTTTCCTCCTCTCAACAACTCCTGCGCACACTTGCAGTTGTCTACAGACCAGCAGAGATTACTACTGAACTTTATTTTCTCTCACCAACAACTCCTTTTTTATGGAAAGAAAGGCAATCTCCCGCACTCCCAAGACTCCACGTCGTGTATTCATCAAGAACTCAAAAGTCTTCTCTGCATTGGCGCACCTCGAGGCCTCTCAAGCGCTCGTCACTCAGATGTCGCAGTCTAGCACGGAGCGGCCTGCCCAGCCACCAGGGAAAGTCACGACGAAACGCCTTAAAAAAGATCCTCCGTCACCAACAGGATCCACCTCGACTGTCTCCATGGAGCTTCTACTGGAAGAAATTCGTGCCCTCAGACCTTTCATGGAGGAAACTAATTCTAAGTTGCAGGTTCTCACCGACAATTGGTCTCAGATGGATGCCAGGGTGACAACAGTAGAAAAGTCTCTGACCTCTCTCCAAGAGTCGTCCTCCAAGGTCTCACACATGCAGTCCCAGATTTCCTCTCTTCATGAGCAGGTTGAAGAGTTGGAGAACCGAAACAGACGCAACAACCTCCGTCTCTACGGCCTGGCAGAGAATTGTGAAGGGACTGACCCCATCGCCTTCTTCAAGTCTTTTTTACCCAAGCTCCTTCATTTGCCTGAGGGTACTACGCTTAATATCCAGCGTGCACATAGACTGGGCCGCCTCCCTTCTACTCCCTCTCCCTCTTCACGGCCGAGAGGTGTCATCATGTACTTCTTAGAGTATACTGACCTTCTCAAAGTCATCTCAGCAGCACGTGCATCACCTCGTCTCCAATGGTCAGGATCCAATCTCTTCTTCGCGCAGGATTATGCCAAAGCTACAGCAAGCCGCCGTAAAGCATTTTTAGACATGAGACCTGAACTTCGCGCTCTTGGAGCCAGATACGGCCTTTTTCATCCTTGCCTGTTCAGAGTCACATACAACAACAAGACCACGACCTACGAGGATCCTGTTCGTCTACGAAGTTTCTTGAACGCTGCACAGTCATCTGACATGGACTTTTCTGGCTCCTCATCTGCTTTCCCTCCATGAATCTTGTTTTCAGTGACTTCATTGGCTTAACCAAATTATATGTTTCATGTTTGATGTTTGATGTTTTGCCCTTTGCCTTTCATGGGTTTCCCAGCATCCTCAGTTCCTATGTTCCTCTCTTGAACCCTCCCTATCTTTCTTCCATCTGTATTGGATAGACATGTATTCTCTCTTAACGTTGCTGTGTTTTCTTCTTCCTTCATTTGTCTTACTCATGTACGTTTTCCCTCCCTTTCTCTTGCAGGTTTATAATATGTTTGACGTTTCCCCCTCGACCTGCCGGTTCGCTTGCATTGGATGCTTCCTTCCTCTGCCTGGCGCTCCCCTCCCACTCATTTTTCCTCGTCTCCTCTCCCTGGTGATCATTCCTCCCCGCCTCTACCCTCCGTAAGTATGTTTTCCCTTTCTTCCCGAATGTTCACATTCCTCATTGCGATTTTCTCCCTTTCAAGTTCACTAGTTTCCTTTTTTCCACAGGTGTCTTCCTCTCTTATTTCTCGACTACTCTTCTACTATCAATTTCTTACTATCATTTTTGCTATTTCACGGTCTACCTTCTCATATTTCTTATGTCAATTGATTCTATCTCTCTCTCCTTCGCTCTATTTTCTATTCCATCACCCGCTTTTACTCTCTTTTTCCTTACCCCATTTCCTCTTTCCTCATCCTTTGACTCAATGTCGCACTGCACTGACTTTTATTGACTTTCTAATTCTCCTTGGCTTTTCTATTCCTCTGGGTCACTTCTGCACTTCCTTTTCTTCCTCTGTTTTATTCCTCTTCTCTGATATGATATGTCTCTGAAGATAATTACATGGAATGTTAAGGGCGTCAATTCTCCTATCAAGCGACAAAGAATTTTATCACATCTTTCTCGTTTGAATGTGGACATTGCTTTTCTGCAAGAAACTCATTTAACTGCTGAAGAATCTGTCAAATTGAAGAGAAGTTGGGTAGGCGATGTCTATTATTCTCCTGGGGACGGTAAACGTAATGGCGTTGCAATTTTGTGTCACAAAGCTCTCTCCCATTCCCTAATTACCCAAGAATCCGATGCCGAAGGACGTTGGATATATACCAAACTCTCTATCAAGAATGTTCCAATTTCTCTCCTCAATGTTTATGCCCCTACTACTGGTGACCCCACTTTCTGGCACTCATTTTCCCAGCACATCACCAGATTTATTGATGATAACTTTATACTGGCGGGAGACTGCAATCAACCCCTAGATCCCTTCCTAGATAGAAACTCCAAAGCACACTTCATCCCTAACAACTCCCACAAATCCTTCTCTCGAGCTATTTCCCAACACAAACTTACTGATGCTTGGCGTCTATGTAATCCGGACCTCCAGGAATTCACTTTCTATTCACCATGTCATCATTCCCAATCCCGAATAGATTACATCTTTGTTACCCACAATATCGCCCAAACTCTCACTAATGCGGAAATTGGTCCAATTCTACTCTCTGACCATGCCCCCACACTAGCTCAATTGGACATCTTACCCAAATCTGTAGGCCCTAAGCGTTGGCGTTTCAATAATTCTCTCCTCTTAGACCCTAAATTTACCACCTCGTTCACCTCCTTCTCTCGTGAATTTTTCTCCCTTAACGATAACTCCCCTGTCCCCAAACACACCATTTGGGATGCCTATAAAGCAGCAGCAAGAGATTTCATCATTGGCTTTGTTGCTAAAAAACGTAGAGCTGCTCGCGATTATACCAAGGCTATCCTTCTCGATATTAAGAAATTGGAGCATTCTTATTTTACTTCTCGCTCACAGCAAACTCTAACCGCCCTGGTCAATGCTAAAATGGAATTCAACAAAAAGTCAACGGATGATGCGTCATTGTACTTACTAAAATCTAGTGCCAAGTTCTACGGAGGCAAAAATAAGGCTGGAAAAATTTTAGCCAATTATCTAAAGGTGAAACACAACAAATTAAACATTGAATCAGTCTACGACGTCAATTCGAACCTCAAACACACTGACGCAGAAATTCTCACAGAATTTTCTACGTTCTACAAGACCCTGTACTCATCTGAAACTCAACCTTCTTCCCACTCCCTAGACACATTTTTCTCCTCTATTCATAAACCATCTCACTTTCCAATTGACCTCTCTCACTTAGAAACTGACATATCCCAACAAGAACTACTCAAGGCGCTTCAAACCCTCCAAAAAGACAAGGCCCCCGGACCAGACGGCTTCACAGTAGAATTTTTTCTCCACTTTTCAAAACTCCTTATCCCCAGACTCCACTCCCTTATTGGCACCTTCCTTTCCTTGGGATCCTCCTCAGGCTCTTTTTCAGACGCTCATATTTGCCTTATACCCAAGGAGGGAAAGGATCCTCAGCATTGCAAAAATTACAGGCCGATCTCTTTAGTTAATATCGACTACAAAATTTTTGCGAAATCTCTTGCGGCACGCCTAGACCTTCTTCTTCCAGACCTCTTGGGGGAGGAACAGTCGGGCTTTGTCAAAGGCCGTTTTATAACTGATAACACCAGACTCCTCTTTAACATCCTTTCTACATCTCGCCCTTTAACCCATCCCCTTGCGGCTATTGCCCTGGACGCCGAAAAGGCGTTTGATAGGGTCGAATGGACTTATCTCTTCCATACTCTCCGTTGGTTTGGTTTCGGTCCAGTTTTCATTTCTTTAATTTCACTACTCTATTCTCACCCGCGTGCAGCGGTGTGTGCCAACGGTCAAACATCCTCCTTTTTTGATTTAAAAAGAGGCGTTCGCCAAGGTTGTCCCCTATCTCCCTTTCTCTTCAATCTGGCCTTAGAACCCTTCCTTTCCAAACTCCGTCAAAATCCCTCTATTCATGGTTTTCAACTATCAGACTCCCACATCAAATTAGCCGCTTATGCGGATGACATTTTGCTATTTATCTCTGACCCCTCCGTTTCCATTCCTGCCTTTCTTGCCGAAGTTCACACTTATTCCCAATTATCTGGCTATAAACTCAATAATGATAAATGTGAGATCCTCCCTTGACTAAATTCACATTCAAACCCGACTTTGCAGTCTCTAATTTCACATGGAAACCTTCGAATATCAAGTATCTTGGAATGCATATTACCCCCACCATCCCGGATACTGTTTCCCTGTGCATGTCCAAATGCATTCAAAAATTAACGGATCTCACTTCTAGGTGGCATCCCCTTTATCTATCCTGGTGGGGTCGCCTTGACACTATTAAAATGATGTTATCTCCCATTGTTCTCTATACCCTCTCTAATATTCCGATCCCTGTCCCCTCCAAATTTTTCAAAAAGATCAACTCTATTCTAACGTCCTTTCTTTGGAATAAAAAGAAGCCAAGAATGTCCCTAGCACGTCTGATTCGTCCTAAATCAGAAGGTGGGGCTAACTTCCCTGACTTTCCAGCCTACCACAAGGCGTTCCAGTTGAGACAATCCTCTTTTTGGTTACAGGACCCTGACACCCCTTGTCCTTTATGGATCAAATTTGAACGCCTCCTTCTTTCCCCATTCTCCATTGCTGAATACCTTTCCTTTTCTCGCAAACCCACCTCTATCTCTACTCCGATTCATAAGTTTACCACTAAATTACTCCTCTCTTCCACGCACACACCTCCTACTACCACTGCTGATTTCCTTTCCTCCCCCATATGGCATAACACATCCTTACTCATTCGTGATAGGCCCTTTTTTTGGAAAACTTGGCATACTCGAGGTCTGCAGTGGGTCTCCCAACTTTTTTCTCACTCCTCTTTCTTATCTTTCGACACCCTTCGCTCCCTCTATTACTTACCTACTTCCTTTGCACGCAAATACCAACTGCTTAAAGATACAGTCCTAACGAAATATAACGACCTTTCTCAGTCCTGCCCTCCTCCTGCTCCATCCACCCCCACTATCGAACTTCATTCCTTCTTACGCACTACACCGAAAGCTACTGCTATTTACAAATACCTTCACGATGGTAAGATCCCGAGACCCAAATCTAAAGTAGAAGAATCTTGGGAACATGATTTGTCTGTCTCCTGGTCGGTTTCCCTCTGGGACAAAATCTGGACCAAACTTCGCAAATCTTCCAGAGCAGCGACCCTTACTCAGACTTTGTTCTTTGTTTACAATAGACTCCTTTTCACACCCTCTGACCTTCACAAACGTTATCCTGCTACTCCCCACATATGTTGGTCTTGCTCGTCACCACAAGCCAATTTATTTCATATGTTATTTTTATGTACTCATGTGCGTAATTTTTGGCTTCAGGTTTGGGCTCAAATTAATTCAATCTTTCACACCTCTATCCCTTTCTCTCAAACACATGTTTTTATGGGCAGTCTTTCCCCTTGTTGGAATAACATTGATCTAAAACCTCAGATTGTTGACCTATTACTTGCCGCTGCCTTCCAACAAATAACAGTCAACTGGAAAGACTTCTCTAAAATTTCCTTCAAAGCGTGGTGGTTCAATGTATGCCACAACCACAGATTGGACACTGCCCATGTCTTACCGGCATGTCTGGCTACAAAACGCATGGACTTATGGACTCCCGTTACACTTTATCTAGACTCATGTAGTAAACGCTTGTTTCACCCTCCGCCTCCACAACAGGAAGTTCCTAAACCTCCTTAACTGCCCGATGCGTTCCACTTATCCTTCACTGTATCAACTGTATTTATTACTTCCCAATGTTCTCATGCTTTTCATATTTTATGCTTACCGTATTTTTTCTTTGCCTCTTCCCTTTTTCTCACCTTGTACCCAGATCTATTTTATTATAATGTTTGCATTTGTATGATCGTATTACTCTGTTTAGATTCTTACTTTGATATCACGTTGTACTTTGTTTTGACACCTGGTTTACTTTTTTTATTACTCTTAATAAAATTCTCTTGAACTTAATTTTTGCACTAGAGATGAAATTATTATTCTTCATGCTTGCAAACATGCTCTCTCTTTCATATAAAAGAGCTATGCACTTAGGATGTAAGTGGTTTGTGAGAAAGGTGATAGTGTGAGCATGTATTATACAGAATAAAGTACCCCCTTCATTACACGAGAACAATATTGCAAGTCAATTTGGAGTTATATAACCTTTGAAGTCCACCTTCAGCCCCATTCCTCTATATGATCATGGAACCCATCTGTGACTTGCAATATGCTTAAAGCACAGCAGGTGGGTACTTCATTCTGTATATAATAAATGGATGACTACAGTCCATGTATAAAAGCCCATCTTTAATTTCTATCTCTAGTCACCTGTAATAAAGGAAAGACCTAGCTGCTCAAATGAAATCAGTTTTACAGTTGAGTTGTAACTTGAAAATACTTGTTGCCAGTCGCCAGGGTAAATGGCAGAAAACAGAACATATTGACAACTGCAGTTTTAAAAATGAAAACTAACTGGTTATTCAACAGAAAAAATATGTTTATGGTAACATGTTCATGTTTTTATAAAGTTTTTCAATTGTATTCGTCTAGATCATTACCAGAAAGATAGAATCTCTGCATGTTTTTACACAATCTAAGCCACGGCTGTTTTTTAAGCTGACTTACATTGAACTGATTCTATAATATTTTTTTGCAAATATGACTATACGTTTTTTTGTGGATTTAACTTCACAGTACAGATTATGCTTGTATTCTTTGGATCTGCAATGAATTTATAAGAGCAAAGTCACCAAGCATGTAAGCAGGTTGTTGCGAAGGGTGTTGGTGTGACCATGTGTCATAAGGAATAAAATTCCTTCTGCCATACATTGAGAGGATATTACAAGTCTCCTCAGAGCTCCATAAACTTCAGCTTCATTCCTCTACATAATTACACCTCAGTGACTTGCAATATCCTTATAATGTAAGCAAGGGAACACTTTAACCATATATGGTTTATACAGAACTTGCAAACCCAGCATTAGCTCTTTGTAGTGCTGTAAAGAACAGTTGTTACCGTTTCTCAACAGCAAGTAACTTATTGATCTCAGAAGGGTGAAAGGCTGAGTCATCCCCTAAGTAGCTGAAATGTGAACTGTGAATTGCACACAGACAGCACTGAAGAGTGCTTATCTCAATGATCTGTCTTATCAGCAGATGTGGAGCACTAATGCATTTTTTAGACTCTACCGATCAGCAGCTTTAATGTACCTACTCACAAAAGCACTGCAGCACACACACTTGCACTCCCCAAGCTCCTTCTTTTGAAAAGAAACATTTCTGTATACAGTTTCCTCTACTATCTGAGTATTTAGCATCAGATAATTTACATCCATTTCTTTAACGAAAATCCCTTTCGTCCTACTGTTTTGAAAAGAAGGCACAACACTGTTAAGGGAACATCCATTGTTAGGTCTCGCCTAGCATTGCAACGCATACGCTGCTTGCTTTGCAAGACATGGTGTATTAGGGTATTTTTTAGAAGTGATGTGGAAGCCCCACCCATATTTTTCATTGGCTGGCATAAATGCTGGCTTCCGATTGATAATGAGGCTTCTTAGTCCCTCCTTGTTACTGCCCTGTCTCCTTTTGGGACCGCCCATCAGGACTGGACCTTTTACTTTGCTCCTAACAGGGCACAATTTTCTTTCGTAAATAATGTGGGACACTGGCGGCGCTTGAATTTGTAGCGCACCCACACAGCACTGAAGTGGAGAAGTGTGGCTCAGAAGTTAGAGGCGGCAGACCTGGAGCTTGAGTTCGGCCCTGGACCAGGGTTCAATTCCCCGCCTCGGCGGGTCTTGGGCTCAAAATTCCACTGACTCGTTAATTCTCGCTCCGGTGCCTTCTCGACTCACGGGTTCACACTCTGCGACTCTGGGCAATAGCTTGCTTAATCTCCACATAGGCCCCTCGCGGTGGGATACCTGGCTTTCACCTTGTGGATACCCTGCCAGGGTTATCTCACAGGGGAATACCAGGACGGGTTCCCTAAGCAAGCGCGGAGATGCCCCAGGGTAAGTCATGCGCTATATAAGCTTCATTCATTTCATCATTTCATTTCACTCGCAGGAAAATGGCGGGTGTGACTTGTATACGGAATTCGCGATGCACTTTTACTTTAACAATGGCTGACGCCCCACACACTCGCGTTACGCCAGCTTTGTCAATGGAGGAGCAGTACCATCCCTGTCGCTGCTCGGGGATCAATTAATCAATCAATCAGAGTACTTGTAAAGCGCGCTACTTACCCGTGAGTGTTTCAAGACGCTGAGGGGAGGGGGTGCCGCTATTGCTCGAAGAGCCAGGTCTTGAGGAGTCTTCTGAAGGCGAGTAGGTCTTGGGTCTGCCGTAGGTGGGTAGGGAGGGTGTTCCAAGTCTTGGCGGCGAAGTAGGAGAAGGATCTGCTGCGGGAGGTTGTTTGTTGGATGCGGGGGACATCAGCGAGGGCGAGGCTGGCGGAGCGGAGCTGACGGGTCGTGGTGTAGAAGTTGAGTCTGCTGTTCAGGTAGGCTGGTCCGGCATTGTGGAGTGCTTTGTGTGCGTGAGTGAGGAGCTTGAAGGTGATCCTCTTGTCGACGGGGAGCCAGTGTAGGTCTCTCAGGTGGGGGGTGATGTGGCTGTGGCGGGGGACATTGACGATCAGTTGGGCGGAGGTGTTTTGGATGCGTTGCAGTCGTCATAGGTGTTTGGCTGGGATTCCTGCATAGAGTGTGTTGCCGTAGTCCAGTCTGCTGCTGACGAGGGCCTGTGCCACCGTTCTTCATGTTTTGGTCGGGATCCACTTGTACATCCTGCGGAGCATACAGATGGTGTTGTAGCAGAAGGAGGAGACAGTGTTGACCTGTTTAGACATGGAGAGGGAGGAGTCAAGGATGAATCCTTGGTTGCGTGCATTGTCAGTGGGTGTCGGTGCTGTTCCTAGTGTGGGGATGCTTGTTTTACTTTTATATTGAGCTTAGTGCTCACTTCAGGGATACTGTGATTGATTGTTATTTTTTTTTTATAACTTTAAAACTGAGCATGGCACCGCTTCAAGAACATCGCACTTGGTTTCTTTTTTTCTTTTCTTTAACTTTAACACTGAGCTTGGCGCCTGCTTCAAGGGCACAGCGCTCAGTTTTAAAATAAAAAATAAAATACAATGAGTGCAGTGTCCTTGAAGCGGTGCCATACTCAGTTTTAAAGTTAAGCAAGCATTTGCAATGCAATATGTCTGGCATTGAAGCAAGTGTAAGCTATTGGCATTGTCAATTTGAATGCCAATAGCTTAAACTCACGTAAATGAGAGACCTATTACATTGCAAATGATTGCGTTCAAGATATTCATTGTGCACAGCGAATGGCAGTTCCCATTATTACGTGCAGTGAGTGGCCACCTTTGTGTACAACAAAGTGGGTAGCAGGTCCGTTTTTTTCGTGTGACGTTGGTGTGGAGTGTCGATTCAGGGAAGCTTACTCTCCGTGTTTGGTGTGCGTGTGATACAGCGAGGGGGCAGTGCAAAGTTCCTGAGTTTGCGCTTGAAGGGTGCGTTTTTTTTATCCTGATAGTATTGAGGACAAGCTGTCCCTGCTGGGGAGTGCGAGGCTTGTTGGGGCTTGCACTTACGTGTCCTGTGTCCGTCTGCAGCCCCTTATAAATGAGGACAATGGCCGTGGGACAGTCTGAAAGTGCCAAAAGTACAATGAAAAGCTGCCTTTAGCGCCCAGGAAAAGTGTGCCACTACCGTGATAGTGTGATTGATGTAAGGCCCATGTAGTAGTGTCAGTGTGCCATCCCGAGGATAATGCGACTACAGGGATAGAGGCAGTAAGGGATAGAGGCAGTAAGGGATAGAGGCAGTGCCAACAATGGGCAGCTGTGCGAAGTGTGAATGCAGGCCTGAGGAGGGGTGTGAGGCTGCAAGGGTATGAGTGAATGCAGGGTCCATGGATGGGTGTCAGCAGAGTGCAGCTGTGGGAATCAAGTGGATGCAGGCCCCGTGAAGGGGTGCCACTGCAGTGGAGCTGTGGTGGGGGGGGTTAGGCGAATACAGAGCTCATGAAATGGCGCTTGACCAGCACGGACCTTTCAGGGTACTAGTGAATGCAGGGCCTCTTGAGGGGTGCCAGCAGTGTGTGCCGCTGTGAATGCATCATCTGGGAACTTTTACCAACACATTGATAGAGTGAATGCAGGCCCCCCTGGGGGGGATGAAATTTTCGGATGGATTAGTACCGGTCAATATAGGGCTCATGAAGTGTTGTCTGCAGAGTGCGCAGCTGTTGGAGCAAGTTAAATGTATGGGCCCGTAAGGGCTGGTAGTGATGCATAGAACTGTTGGAAAAGTGGATACAAGCCAATAAGAAAGGGTGTTACAGTCCGCACGGTTGGTGCTGTGCAGGTAGTGAACGCACCGCCTGGGAAGGAGCTCCCTCCAGGCACGCAGATAAAAGAAGAGTGGACTTACCCTTCTGGTGTGCAGCTGGAGGCCACAGTTAATGCATACCTTTGGTAGGGGTGTGAGTAGGGACTGAATGCGAGTGCCAACATGTTGTGAGGATGGGAGTATTGTGAACGTGCGCTTTATTTTACAGTTTTGGTCTAATCAGTGGGGGGCAGAGAAGTCGCAGTTTGAGGGATAAGCACAGTGCGCAGCTGGACGTAAAATGAGTGTCACGTTTCTTACGAATTGCCATCCTTCGCACCGGTTGTGCCAGGAGAGTTAAACCCGCAAATGCCTGGTCAGCATTCAACTAGCACTGGGGCAGTTTGCGAGCCTGCATCCCTGGTCAAACACTGCATACACGTTACCATAGAGTGCGAGCTGTCGCTTGTCTGGTTTGTTGGCCTAAGTGGCGTCACTATAATAAAGCATAGTTTTTGTTTGGCAGTTTAGAGGCAAAACGTGTAAACATCACAGTAGTCAAATGACTTGGGTCTTTATTTGTACTAGTACTATCTATATTCCCTTCAAGGGGCGTTGAAGGTAAAATACAGCGTGTCCTCTTTTACTTAGCCTCATACGATCCTATGTAAATTTTGAAGAGCTTGGATTGTACAGCAAAGGGGTTTGCTTTGCTTTATAACGCCGTTCAATACACAATGACTTGCCTCTATGCCACACTTATATTGTCAAACTAAAATGTGTAAAAATCACAACAAAAACACTGGCAATCACTTGACCATGCTCACCAAAGCCCTTACTTTGAATTTTTTCTGTATGTTTAAAATGTTCTGGGATCGTAACGTGATATGATGCACCTTAATGATGGGATGTACACGCATTGCTAAAGAAACGAATGCATGTTTATCTAGGCCCTGCCATTCTGATAATCCTCTCGGCCAGACACACTTGTGTCCCCCACCCAGTCAGGTTAATGTTCAGCTTCATTTTGACCGAAACTTTCCCCCTGAGGCAGATGCAGTGACTTATTCTCAGCAGTAGATGTCTCATTTCTGCTAGGCCCTGTGGTATCTTTGAACGGGGAGGCCTTTTTCTTCCAGTGTGACTGCATAGCTAGGCCTCACTGATCCCTGTTTTTAAGTCAGTCCGCCTTCCAGGAAAAGCTTACTTTGGAATGCATGATAGACTATTTTAAATCTTAAAAGAACACCCAATCACCCTACTGTCATTCATTTATCATTTGTGCACGTTAATCCTTTTTTATGTTTCTCAGAATTGAAAAGCCAACAAGTGTAACTAACAACATTTATAACAAGCATTTGCAATGCAATAGGTATCGCAATTTAGAAACTTTGACCTATTGGTATTGAAAATGACAATGCCTTTCATTATTGCTGGTTTTTTAAACTCAAAATTAAAGGCATTGTCATTTATAATGCAAATAGCCAATACCTGAACAGCTGACTCAAACTCCACGCACCCCAAAGGACCCTATGATGAGCCCAGCTCTCCAACGTTGTGGACCCCCGCACCAGAAAGACCAGATCGGGAGGCCGCTCCTTCTCCTTCTGTGCAGCCAGAGCCTGGAACGACCTTCCGCTCCACCTCAGACAGACAACATCGCTCCCAATCTTCGCAAGAAACCTAAAAACATGGCTCTTCGACAGACCCCCCTCCTTGATGGACTGCAACCTGTGACCTCCCCCCACCAACCTCAGCGCCTATGTGTGTTTTTTGTCAGATATGTATGCCCTTTTTCTCTACACATCTCATCCATCTGCACATCTTCAACCTCTTCTCTTTCATCTTCAGCACCCTCTTGTCACTTCCCAGATGCACTTCCTTGCATCTCCCTAATTACACCACCCCTGAACATACACTACACTCACTCACTTTATTTTCTTTTACTTTTGTCCTGTAAATATGTTGACATCTGTGTACCCACGTCACACACATTTACACAGAATTTCACTTGCAACTGGACTACACAACCATTGTTCTCACTTTCCTTTGCCTTAAACCTCTGTGCCATGGTTCACCAATCAAAGCACCTTAGAAACACCTGGCACAACAAAGTATGTACTATATGAGAGTAATAAGATGCACAAAAGAAATTCTGAAACACGATATGATTAAATCAATAAGACTTTTGAGGAATGCACGGTTAATAAAACATATGACGTAAAAGAGGAACTAAACCACTGACATGCATTATCTTAATGATTTTAAAATGCGTTGTTCCTAAATCAATCCTTCTTTTTGACATTAATGTTAAGGGCATGAAGATAGGGCCAGTTTTAATGCCATACAGCATGTAACTGGTTTTACTATAAGCACATATTTCTGCCTTTGCGCTTGGCTCGCATATTTGCATCACCTTTGCAAGGGAACAAAAATACTGCTCTTTTAAATCAATTTCACAGGGGAACAAATACAGCAGTTCCACTTCTAAAGGGGAATAAGGCCTGAAGCCGGGGCCTGGGGTGTCACAGTGGGGAAGGTTAACGTGACTAGTGGTCTCAGTACAATCTACATAACGTAAGAGCAGCAATATCACACTTATCATTACCGAGGACAAGGTGCCAAATCACACGTGCTTTTATCCAGTCATACCATTCGACGAATGGAAAGGGTGGGATCCATGCCTATGACAGACGGACATCTGGCCTCATGCAGGGATGAAGAGTCCAATGCCCAAAACAGTGACACCGACAGAGTCACTGGCCTACAGTGGAAACCACCATAAACTGCAATGGCATTGTTTGTCACATTGCAGAAAGTTGCTTTAAAGCCCGGCTTCAGTTTCCTGCTTCAGAGCAGGGGGTTCAGGCAGCCTGGAACAGATAGCCCAAACTTAAATACATTGATTTGTTGAGAGATACAATTATATCTTTGTTAGACATAGCCTTTTTTGCAGGTGTATCCCCAAACGTTTTACCTTTTGCCACCTATTTTTGTGACCCTCTTTTTGTTGACTATAAGAGTCTGGGCACTTTACCACTGCTGATCAGTGCTAATTGCATAGTCTCTCTGTGTAACTTGTGATTCTGATTGGTTATCCAGAATTGGGATATTTGATTTACTGGTAAGTACCTAGTAAAGTGCATTGAGTGTAAAAGGGCCTGTAAATGTAATGCTACTCATGAGTTTACAGCAGTGGTTGTGACACCCACATGGGTAGCCCTGTAGATGTGTCTTAGACCTGCCACTGTAGTGTCTACGCGCACAGTTTTAAACTGCCATGGCAACCTGGCAAGTGAACCCACTTGCCAGGCCCTACCCTTCTCTTTTCTTACAAGTAAGACATCCCTCAGGTAGGCCCAAGCTACCCCCATGAGCAGGGTGCAGTGTATATTAAAGGTGGGACATGTACTGGTGTGTGTTACATGTTTTGATAGTGACACCTGTGCATTTTATTTTTCACTATAGAAAGGTTGTCTGTCCCATAGGTTAACATGGAAGCTGCCTGGTAACATCTTACAAGTGTAACTTTCCATTGGGACAGGCTAAAGGAAGGTGGTTTTTAAATTGTGTGTTTGAATATGCCACATTTAAAAAGTGGGCGTATTCTTGCTCCACCAGTCTGTGTGCCTCTGCCTGCTTGTGTATTTACCGTCTGATTTTGGAATGACAGGAGCTAGGGATGTGCATTCACTCTAGGCAGTCAAAAGAGAGGTTGAGGTGTGTCCTGACTTTCCTGGGTAACTCATAGCCAAGCTGAATAGATACACCTTTCTGCATATAGAGTGGTGGGAAGAGTTTTCACTAGCACCTGAATAGGCTGTGCCTCCTTTGCACAATGCTGTCTCCACCCAAGTGGTCAAATTGGACAAGGGAGGACAGAACTGGTTTGTACTGAGCTCGGGAACTATGAGACAAAGACTACAATGAGAAAATGTAGCACAAATATTGGGGCTAAAACCCCAGGACTTTAGATCACTTCTGGAAACAAGAGGACCCTGTCAGCAAGAAGAGCAGAAAAGCTCTGTGAGGAGCACTGTCCCTTGTGTTGTGTGAGGGGTGGGTTGGCCTGCAGTTGCTGCTTCTATCGGTCTGTGGGCAGAGGAAGAGGACAGACTCTTTTTGCCTTGATGTGGTATCCTGCTTGAGAAGATCTCCAAGGGCTTGTTTGTGCTTGCCTCCTTTTGGAAGTCTCGGGAAAATCAAAGACTTCAACAGATCCTTGCTCGATCCAAAACGTAACTGGTTTGGAAGGAGTGGAGGGAGAGCTCTGTGAGGAGCCCTGCCCCAGATGTGTGGGGGGATTGGACTGCAGTTGATGTTCCTGTCTGGGGCTGGAGAAGGACTGGACTGTTCTTCATCCTAGATGAGAACTAGCGCGTGGGGAGTGCATTATGATTGTATCTACTAGCGCATGATGAGAGATACAGATCTCAATTCTCTTGTTCTTTCAAAAAGCTAATGCCTGGTGAGCACTTTGTTTATTACCTGGGGAGTGCTTCATTTACACCATACTTCACAACCCCAGGAAAAGCTGCCTGCCTCACACACATGATGGCAGCTGAGCAGGGGCCGCCACCAACTTCTGCGGTGGGTGAGGCCCTTCCTCCGAAGGGAGATCACGCTACAGGCACCGCAGCACTCTGTAGCATTCCCAGAGGCCGCACAGCATTGAGAAGCTTGATCTGAGGCTGCCTAGGGGAGCCAATCTCCCAGAGCCACAAGGGAGGAAGAAATCCTGGGGTGGTGTCCCTTGCATTGCCAAGCAACGCCAACATCATGGTGGGTGGGGCCCAGCCATCACGGAAGGCCATGGTGAAGGGAGCAGAGGTGAAGGGAGTAGAGCCGGCGTAGACTTCATTCCATGTCCTGCCACAAAAGAGAGGCTTCTTCCAGCACAGCAGCCCTGAAGGAGCTTGTACGGCTCAAGGCTGATTGGTGATGATGTGCTGCATTTATCATCCTGGCCTAAGGAGGCCAGCGTGGAAGCTCCAGCTCTCCCTGCAATTGGTTTCCCCCCTTTTCCCATTGGATGTGCCTGATGGGGAGAACACATACCTTTTAGGAGATTTTTTCCATTGGTGGCAGTCCCAGGGTGAGTCCTTGTGGTGGGCGCGCAGGTATTCCTGTGTTCTACATTCCATATCTGCCTGATTGGCACTGAGCATTTACTCTAACAAGCCTAACAGAGGCACAGATACTTCTGAGGCTGGTATGTGTTTGTTGGTAATATAGTGATTCACGTGACTTTTCACAACCTTCCTTGCTTTCTCGCACGTATAAGAGGATTTATTACATTCATCTGCATTTTATGCCCTAATATCAAGATTTATGTTGCTTTTACCTTGCATGATAGGATAATGAATATAATTTCAGGACCTGCCTAATATGAATAGTGAGGGTGTAGGAAGTTTTCATGACGTGTGAAACCTATAAGTATTTACTTTCTCATACTAATTGTGATGTTATGACAATTGCCTAAATGGCCAGTGATTTATGAGTGATATGATTGTGGTCTATATGTTTATATACAATGTACAAAATATTCTTATATACTACTGTGTGGAGTATCTTTTGTGGTGTATTTGTTGTGTCACTGGTTTATGTGTGTGTTGCACAAACACTTTACACATTGCCTATGGGATAAGCCTGACTGTTCTGCCAAGCTAAAAGGGGGTGAGCAGGAGTTATCTTGGGTTTGTAACTCCCTTACCCTGACCTTAAACTTTTGGTGCCCCTATTTTCACTTGTAGAGCTCCGCCCCCTCACCTTCAGCACGCAGTTGCGCCCCTCGCTTTGGATGTGGAACAGGCCCTCCTCCTCCTCGGGGCTGAGGCCGAAGCTGGCGTCGGAGATGTCGATGCTGCCCAGCGCTGGGTCTTGCGGGCCCTTGTGGTAGGTGAGGCGGCAGCGTCGCAGTTGGAAGATGAACCAGCGGCTACAGAAGCCTCGGAGGGGCCCCTTTCCACACAGATGGGACAGGGGGCCGCACAGAGGTGCGGGCCCGGGCAGAGCTGGGGCTGCCTCCTCAGGGGCCACAGCAGCGGCCGCCTCACCCTCCTCTGCTACGGGCATCTCTGGCGGGCCACGGTCCTCTCTCCACCACATGACTCTGGTGCCCCTGAGCTCCCTAGGAAATGTAGTCTTTTTCGCACACTGCGACCCAGGACATCACGTGAGCTGTCACGTGGCCGAATTACCAGCCTCATTAGGCGCCACTGCAACGTTAGCTGGGAGCCAGATGTGCCAGTGCTCAACAGGACGGGGCCAGCGGAGGATAACTTTAGAGCCACGCCCCCGTCTGACAGGAATAGTAAAAGCCACGCCCACAGCCCTTGACAGATGCAACTTCTCTCTCGCTTGACTCGTGGCATCCTGATCCTTCCTCTGGGAAATGTACTCAAAGCGGCATTTCTTATTCCCGAAGCTCCGGCCGTGAGGGGAACGGCGGCGGGGAGCAAGTCGGTGGAAGCAGTATCTTCAGTGCCGTGAGGGTAACGGCTGCCGAAACTACACGTCCCAGGTGCCCCAGCAAGCCCCTGCACACCGGTGCCGCCACAGCTAGCGCCCGGAGGCACTACTTCACAGCAGAACGCCTCCCACCCCGCGGGACGTGCGGGGGCGGCACCGGGCTAATCCCGGGCAAAGGGCGGGCCTTCTGTGGCCCTCAGAGGCCTGAAGAGACTGGGCTGGGCCATAGACTTTGGTCCTGTAGCGAAGGACCACTTTTATTGAAGTGAGACTTTATATTTTAATTTTTGGTGATCGTGTAAAGTGCATTGAATCCTTGTAGACTGTTCGATTACACTAGCTTTTACGTTGAGTGCAGTTATAAGTTAATGTGATGTCTAGAGTTAAAGCAGATAAATCTACTTCTGGGTTGGGTACCATGGACAATTATCTGGTTAAGAAGGTAAATCAGATTAACAATGATCGAAGGGCCTCTCTAGGTCCGGGAACCACCCCATTGCTACAGAAAGAGGAGCCTCTCCCAGTAGTGGATACACCTATGCCAGATAACTCTGACATTAGTGATAGGGATGTCATAACGGCTGTAGTTCAGGTACATGCAGAGATACATGAAGACCTGCCAGATACCTCTATTGAGGAAACAGAGCAGGCACTGCCAGCACTGAGACCGGTGAGAAACTGTAGAAAATCACAACTGAAACTTGGGGGGAAGCATAACAAAAAAAGAGTTGACACAGCCGAATCAGTCAGTAATGGCTCTGCTACAGGATCCTGTCCATCTAAGGGAAACAATGAGGGTGGTATTAAAATACATCTTGAGCAACTTACCCTGTTGATTAGCACCTTAGAAGGAAAAATTGTTGCAAAAATGGAAGAGTTGATAAGACCTCTGTCAAGTAAGCTGGATACCTTGGCTCTAGAGGTAGATAGACTAGGTGGACTATTATCAGCACACCTGGCATCAGCCTCGCCTGCCAGACCTAATGTAGCTGAAATGGGGCAGGGACTCATGAGAAAGACGGTACAGCAGACTTGTCGGCAAGTCTCTGCAGCATAAAACTCTCCACCTGAACCCCCATCAAAAATTGATCTGACTATACAGCCAACAGCAGACCCTGATGGTAGATCAGATCTTAGACAAATAAGGAAAAGTCGCTATATTAATCTTCCACCTGACTGCGCACCCTATGTGGCTGTCTTGACTAATGTTCCAACTATAGATGACCATTCTGCCCAGTCACATGGGGAATCCCATGAATCATTAAAAAATAAAACAGTAGCTTGGTTAAATATTAATTATGGATTTCCATTCGCATACTCTGACCAAATACTATCAGTCAGAAGGGTGAATTGGATTGGTCCATCTAGAAAGACAAATAGTGGGGATTGTATTGTTGTTAACTTTAAACATCCCCAACATGTGGCAACAGTTTTATTAAGAACATCATCTCTAGTGTATAACGTGAACAGTATATGTGTTCGTCCACTTGGATATTTTTATACCCACTTGATTAAAGCCCCGCCTAAACACAGGAACTACAGGCCACTGATCCAAACTCGGGCTCCGGCTCTGATAGCACCATACCTGTATAATGTTGTTAACCAAAGTAGGAATGGGTTTATGGTGGAAACACTGAATAGATTTGATTTGCTCTCAGGCCTTGAGGTGTGTGATTGACGTGAGGAGTCTGAGGGCCAGGAAAATGTAAGATCTACTGAAGTGGGTCATATGGGGATCACACAGGTGAAAACGAGCGGAAATAATGTAATCTCTTGGAACATTGCGGGACTGGGCACAAAGATGGCAGATTGTAACTGGGTTAGGTACATTAAGCAGTTTCAGATCATTTGTCTGCAGGAGACCTGGTCAGTGGATTGTGACCTCTTTCTTGAAGGGTATAAGGCCTTCTATGTTCCTGCTATAGCATCTAGCAGAGGTAGACCTAGGGGGAGCCTGGTCACTTTCATTTCCGTAGCACTCTCTTGCAAAATACGCAGAGTTTTAACAGGCAATTTTGGAATTATTGGTTTAGTACTGATTGGAGATAACTGTTTGGCCGGTTTGGTAAATTTTTATAATGCTGTTAACTTATGTTTAGTTTCTAGTCCTATATCAGCACTAAATGCATTTATTAGTACTTCAATGAAGGAATGTCTCCATAACCTCATGATTATGGGCGATTTTAATGTCCATCCTTGTGGCAACCCCCTGCTAAAAAGCATCTCGGATCTGCATTGTGACCATTCCGAGGGCTTGCATTTGGAACACACGGCGGAGGGGGAAGTTTTTAACGATTTATTGAATGACCTGGATTTATCACTGACAATGGCATTGAGGGATCCCTTAAAGTGTTTTGAGATCCCAACTTTTAAGTGTCATGGGAGGGGTACCTTCATTGATTATGTCTTACTTTCTTTGTCAATGCAGACTTTTGTGGACTCTTTCATTATTGAACATAGTGAATTCAGCGATCACAACCCACTGACTGTACACTTGAAGGGCCCCAGGGTGGCTAAGGAAGGTCGAAATTGTTTCACGGGCAGGTTGAGCACAATTGATGGGAGACGGCGCCTTAAATGGTCTATGATTACTCCAGACTTGTTGTACAAAAACATCAAGGATAATTGCACAGAGGAAATTGCAAATTGTATTCAAGAAGGGTCAGACCCGTGCCAGATCCTTAGTGCTTTTCAAAACCTATCGGACAAGGTGTCTCAGATGATGTTAGTTCCAGTAAAGAACACAGAGATCGGGGGACCAAGATGGTTTAATCATGACTGTTCTAGGGCGGCACATAATCTAAGGATAGCCCTGGCAGCTAATCCCAGAATAAAGGAGAATGTTCAACAGTGCAGGAAAGAATACAAATCCGTTATCGCCAGACGCAAGGAATTTTTAAGAGAAGAGGCATGGAGTGAGATTCTTGACCCCTCTATGCTGAAGTGTAGCACTAGATTCTGGGCGGTAGTAAAGAGACCTTTCCTGGTTCAGGACCCGGGGGATGGTCTGGAATGCTCCATAACAAAGGAGGAGTGGGAAACACATTTCAAGCAATTGTATTGCTGTACGACGAATGATAATTTTAATCTTTCTCCTTGCAATAGCGGTGATACTATTAGGTTTGATATAGGCGAGGTTACTGAGGGCATACTGGGACTTACAGCCGGGAAAGCTCCTGGACCTGATGGGATCCCTCCAGATTTATATAAGTCTGAGCCTAGCTTTTGGGCACCCATATTAGAGTCGGTCTTTAACGCAGCTGCTAAAATTGGCTGCCCACAATCATGGGGGGTTTCCACGATTGTCCCAGTTTTTAAGAAGGGGGACAAGGGAAGCCCTCTTTGTTACAGACCTATTTCGTTAATCGACTCTATGGTTAAAATAGTGGGCAGAATCCTACTGCAGAGACTTTCTGACTGGGCGCTGGAAAATAATATTATGTCCATTTCTCAGTATGGTTTCTGCAGTGTACGCTCTACTGTTACGCAGTGCCTTAACCTCTTTTTTTTTTAAGTTTGAAAGCTTTATTAGAGTAAAATCAGATATTACAATAAGGTGACATCAGTAAAATATAAGAAAAAGTTAAAGATTGGAATAAAGTAAACATAGGTAACCAATATCACAGTGAAAAAACCAAGCATTTTGAAGTATTTTACGGGGGGGGGAGGGGGGCCTTAACCTCTTTTTAATACTAAGCAAGTACACTGTTGCTCAAAGGAGTACTGTCCACCTTGCCTTCATGGACCTGTCATCTGCTTTCGACTGTGTAAACAGGGGAAAGATGTGGCAGTCCATGAGGGATAAGGGTGTTGACAGCGGAATTGTCAATTTCCTTGTCGATCTACACAGCAACACCAGTGCTAATGTTAGGTATTCTCAAGATCTGTGCTTAACTGGTGATTTTGACATCAGAAAGGGTGTGCGTCAAGGATGTATTCTCGCCCCCTTTCTTTTTAATTTTTATATTAATGAGCTAGATAGCGTATTGCAGAATGTAAAGGCTGACTGCCCCAGAGTTGGCAGGCGGGGTATTTCTGATCTTTTATACGCAGATGATGCGGTTTTAATTTCTAGAACCGAGAGAGGTCTTCAAGCTTTACTAAATGCTTTTAAAATATTCATGACGGACAGAGACCTCCTGGTCAATAATTCTAAATCTTTCATCATGCAAGTTGGCCAACAACCAAGGAGGAACTTTTTATTTAAAATAGATGATGTAGCAATCCCCATTTCGAAATCATTCTCGTATCTTGGGGTCCTTTTTTATACCAAACTTAGTTGGGGTCCACACCTTGATAAAAATAAAAGCGAACTGGTAAGGGCGAATGCTACTATTTTTAACTTTGCATCAAAACTGGGGAAAAAACCTAATAATGCTATGCTGAAACTCTACAATGCAAAATCAGTGGCAACTGCCGTTTATGGCAGTGAATTATGGGGCTATGTGGCCGGTGAGCAACTGCAGATTGCTGAAAACTCTTTTATGAAATGTCTCCTGTGTGTCCCAGTAGGTACTTCCAATTTTGTAGTACATGAAGAGTTAGGGTCGCAATATTTATGTGACATTTTTTCTTTACGCCCGCTGACCTGTTGGTTAAAACTTTGGCTGAATCAGGACATACCACTGACACATTTGATTGTGAGAGATTACCTGTCTCAGGATAAGGCAATGGGCACCCCTTGGTTAAAATATTTGAAATCCAGTTTTTCAAGGCTCGGCCGATTGGACTTGTTTGAACATCCGAGAGGGATTGTAAAGGGTGTTGTGGAGGTAGGTAAGCCTGCCTTCCTTATGGACAGAAAGCTCAAAAGAGAAGGAGAGGAGCTCCTGAAACCCAGTGTAAGAAAATGTGTTATGTTAAAAACATGTAAAATGATGGAGCCCTATTTGATGGGCTCGCTGACCTCCCATGAGAAGTTCCTGTTAACAAGATTTAGATTAAATCTCTTTCAACATCTGCTGTTTAGACTAAAAAATGATATTTTTAACAAACCTACTGCACCCTGTGGCTGCGACGGAAAGTCTCCACAGGATATGCTGCATTTTATATTTTTATGTAAATTTCATGAATACCCGTGCAAACGCTATCTGGTAGATCTTTTAAAGAAACTCAATTTTAACCAGATCAGACCAGCATTAATGTATCTGCAACTTTTGCATAGTGACAGTATTCTCCAAGTTACTGAATTTTTAAAATTGTCTGTTAAGTTGAGAAATTGGCTGGACCAGTGATGGTACCTTTGCTGATTGAATTATCTTTTTAAATGATTTTTTATGTATGGAATACGCTGTGTTTTTGCACTCTTGCACTTTACCCATCACGTTTTATAATTACTGTGTTTTAAATTGTCTATATTGTACATGTACTTTTATGGTTTGAATCAAAACCGAAATAAAGTCTCTATTGAATTGAATTGAATTGACTAGAGGGGTGTGTTCTACTTGGCTTAGGTGTATACCCTTGCCAATCAGAAACCCCATTCTAACAATCTTAAAATAAATTGATCTATTTTTTATTTTTTATTAAGTAAACATGTAAAAGTTTTAGAGGGGCGCAGCCCCAGAGACCTAATGAAGAAACCACCCCTGGTCGGCTGCAGTCCTCTCAGTATGCTGTTACACAGCTCTCTAGGTAATGCAGTCTGCTCTTCCATGGTCCTGCCAGCATACCATGGCAATTGACACAGCTGTACTATTAGCTAGATTAGGCATTAGCTGTGATTAGCTGACAGCCAGATGTTCCAGCATCACTTTCAACCAAGCACTGGCAAATCTAATAAGTTTGGTTTGTTACTGAAAGTACCTGTTCATTTATTATTTGGAGTGTCTGGTATTACAGTGAATGAGTTAATATATTGAAGAATAGATGCACAGGCGCAAGGATGAATGAAAGAGTGCATGCATGATGAATGATTGTGTGTCAAACCTAACTGTGCAATGAAGAGTCACTTTCCCATATAAAGCAGACCTATTGGCTTTGCCATGGCTTGTTTTTCTTTAGTTGTACTGCAAATGCTGTGACTGCAAGAAGAGGAATTTAGAGGCTGCAGGAAGATATATGATGACGGCAACTAGGAAATAAGTAATCTACCTCCTTTAGCCAACCTTGGCCATCATTTCAGGTGAACTGGAAAAAGGTCTAGTATTTCCCTACCCCCAGATTAACCAAAACCAGGAGTACCAAGACCATGGAAAATCCACCTTTTTGTGAGTCACACCCTTTTCCACTAATAAATTAGGAATCATCGAAGTAATCAGTATGTCTATTAGCATCAGTAAATCTTCATTTTGCCTTGTACTTTCACCTGCACTCAGATGAAGAGACTGCAAAAAAGACATTTTAGGTCTTTCCTTGGCTGAGGTTCCTTCACAAAATAAGCATGTTCATGAATTGTGTTTAACTTTAATTGATTTTTTTGTTTTTAATGAGTTGTTTTTAGCCAAATGTGAGTTCATTGGATTGAAAGTCAACCGTTGCTTCCTGAAATGGAGTTGATCACTTTGAAGAGTGTAATAATGATAGTATCAATAAAAATCTGAATTCATCATAATGTATGCAAAAGAAACAGCTTAATGTGCCAATTCTTTACCCAGCATAGCAAAACTACATCAATGAGTAGTAGTGTACTTTATGAGTTAGTAAATAAATCAATCAAATGAACCAATCAAAAACATTACTCATGTTATAACCCTCTAAAAGATCAAAGGCTGAATCAATCATTTTGGTAATCAAGCCTTCAGTCTGCAGATCATGTGCAGGTATTAACCTCATGTGCTCAACTCGCTGAGGTGTCTTTGGCATAAGGATGGTTGGGTTTCTCTTTGGTTCTTCCTCTATGTATTTGCTCACTTGTTGTATATTTTTAGTACAGGTGAAATTGTTTTCCTGATGGAACCCCATTATCTCTCCTAGCCAGTCCACACCATCTTCAAACCAGATTCATCTTTTACAAAGCTATCACCACCAGCACCCTGCTTATATGCAGAGAAGCTCATCGCGGACTTGGCCTTTTCGGTTAAAGTTCCCTAAACTTTTGGCTTTCCCACTAGACCATTTTCCTGACCTAGAGTTGCCAATTTAAATGCTTTGGGTACTTTGCCACTGCTGATCAGTGTCAAAGTACAAGTGTTCCCTATGTTAAATGTAATGGTAATTGTTTGGCCATTATTGGTATGTTTGCCTCACTAGTAAAGTCTCTAGTGATGTGCACTGTGTGTGCCAGGGCTAGTAATGCAAAGGCGCGCAGAGAAGGGAACTCAGGCCTGCGCACAGAGTGCTAAGTTAGCATGTTTCCCTAACAAGTGCAACCACTTGTCAGACCTGACTTTCCCTTTTACATACACATTGGGTACCTCTGTGGTAGGTCCCGGGTAATCCCTGGGCGGGGTACAATGTAGGTAAAAGGCAGGATATATACTAAGGTGGGTGTTATGTCCTGACAGTGAAAAACACTCCATTTCGTTTTTCACTGCTGATAGGCCATCCTGCCCATAGGACAGAATGTGGGAGGCTGGGTGTTGTGTTTGTTAGCCTAGTTTCCTCTAAGTTTATAATGGAGAGGTGAAGTCTAGTATGTATGAACTCACAGTGTCATAACACATCTTTCTGTGAATGTGTTTTTGTCACTTTGTGTTCAGAAACCACTCTTTTTAGAAAGTGGTTGAGTTTTGTGTTTTACGCATTTCTGTGTGTCTCTGCTGAAATGTGGATTGTCTGTCTGGATCTGAAAGGTGAGAGGAGCTGGGAGAGGTCTTGACCCAGGTTGAGATGGCACCATGCTGCCCAACATCTGGAAAGTAGGGGGAGGAGAAGCCTGGGAGGTGAAAAGGCCTGGGCTGGTGCTATACACCAATTGACCCATCTCTGGTGAGTTATTAAGGATCCAGACCCCAAGTTCAAAGGTAGAGAGGTGCCACTGGGAGGGAGACACCCAGAACTGATTTATGGAGGGGTCAGGGACCCCTGAGAACATCAAACTTTAAAGACAGCAAGGGGAATAACTATGAGAGCTGAAACCCCTGAACATTGGAATGAAACAGAAATGGATTGAGAATGAAAAGGTTTGGACCCATTCTGTGGTTAAGAGCAACCTCTGCTAAAGAAGGAGCAACTGAAGAGACTGCTGTGGAAAGACCAATCCTTGCTTTGTGATCTGGGGCTGGTCTGTAGTTTGCTGTTCTAAACAAGGGAGAGGCTTTTGGGGCTGTACTTGGAGGCACTGGGCCCCCTGCTTGAAGAAGACTGTGTCTTGTGCTGTGTCTTGTAACCCCAAGGGCCCGTGGTGAGCCGGCTCCCTGTTTGGAAATACAGGATCATAAAAGTTTCCGGAGAAGTCCCAAGCAAGTGCCTTGTGATCGTGGGCATGCAGGAGTAAGCTGAGTCTTGGACATGCTAGGCGCGTCTCGAGGTGCAGGCCAAGGCGTGAGGAGCGCCTATTCATTGTGTGCCCCAAAAGAAGTGAGTCTCACACGCACAGTGTGCGTGTCGTGGTGCAGCCAGGGTATTGGTGAGGAGTACCTGGACATCTTGGGCCCCGGCAGAAGAGGTGAGATGCGGATGCACAGAGTGCGTGTCGTGGTGCAGCCAGGGCATTGGTGAAGAGAGCCTGGACATTGTGTGCATCAAAAGAAGAAGTGAATCTTGAACACGCAGAGTGCGTGTCCTGCTATAGCCAGGGTGTTGGTGAGGAGCGCCTGGTCATCGTGTGCACAAGGTGAAGAGGCTACACTCGGACACGCAGTGTGCGTGTCGTCGTGCTGCCAGGCCGTTGGGGAGGGGTGCCTGGCCATCGTGTGCACCGGGAGAAGAGCAGAGACTCGGACATGCAGGGTGCGTGTCGAGGTGCAAGCAGAGATGCTGGTGAAGAGTGCTGGGCCATCATGAGCACCAGAGAAGAGGCAAGTCTCGGATGCGCAGTGTGGGTGTCGAGGTGCAATCTGAGGTGCTGGTGAGGAGTGTCTGGGTAGGATGTGCACTGAATTTGAAGTAAAGTTTTCACAGTGCTGAGGGTGGATCTCGGTGTTCACTGAGACCGCCAGAAGGAGGGCCAAGTTACTGGGCCCTCGGAGTAAGACAGCAGCGGCCCAGACCGGCAGCCCCGAAAGAGCTGAGCCGATGGGCCAAGCTCGCATCTCCCCATGATGGAGTTCTGGATCAACGCCCAAGTCGCTGACGTCGTAGAGGAGAGTGGGGTCGCGCCCCCCAAGGTAACGTGGATCACCACCTGGGGTGGGGAGCGGGTCTCCCGCTTCTGTCAGCTGCGCGTGCCTGTTAATTCAGCTCGGATCCCGAACTGTGCTGACCCAAGGAGGGGCAGTACTGGGGCCTGAGTGGGAAGCAGAACTTTGTGTCATCATTGATCCATATTGGGGGCACTGATAATGGAGAACTTAAACTGTCGTATTACACTTTGCATTATTCCTGCTAATGAACTATCGAACTGTCGTATGACGCCTGACCTCATTTGTGCCTGACGAACTACATGCTTGGTGCGCTAGGCACTGCGTTATTTTTCCATTGCAGATTACCTGATTGTAAGGTGGCGCATTGCATTATTTCTTCCTTGCACAGTATCTGACTATAACGTGGCACAGTGCATTTTTTCTTCATTGCACCGTACAGGATTGTAGCGTGACACATTGCTTTGTTTCTTCCTGGTACAGGGCATGCTGGTAGTGATACACATTGCATTATTCATTTTAATGCAAAGTACATGACTGTGGGGCTACGTATGGCATTGTTTCTCTGTTGCACAGTACAAGAGAATATTGTTACGCATTATGCAGTATTTGTTTCCTTTTGCAACGTGAGTGATTCTAGCAATACGACTGGCCTAACCTTTTGGAAACGGTTAGAAGTGAATTTAACTGTTGGTTAAAGTAGTAGTTGGAATTAGAACCTACCAACCCATGGAAAGAATACTACCCATTCTTATATGTTGATTTTTTTATCGTTTGGTCATATCGTATAACTTCTTATTTAAAGATTATACTCATTTTATAAAAACTCGTTAGGAGTCTATTTGTGGTGACATCGTTGGGCTGCTGTGAGTGTGGTTGCACATATTGTACATGTGTGCCTTGGATATAAGCCTGGCTGCTCATGCCAAGCTACTAAGAGAGTGAGCAGGGCTCTCTCAGATGGTGTCCTTACTTAGCCTAACGTTGTAGCGCGGGATCGGGGACTCCCGCCTCCAGCATTTGGTGACAGCAGTAAGAGACAAGGACCCCCACTTTCAATACTCACCATCTGGGGGGCTTCTCGGCACATCCGCAGCCATGATACCTTCAGATCTCAAATTAAGAGGAGCGACCTCTGACCCTGCTTGCAGGCATGTCGCCCCCACGCCGCTGCTCGCCACCTGCTTGCTGCCCATGTTCTGAGCCTGTTTTCTTGACTTTTCCCCCTGCGCCAGCTGCCCCTCGCCCCCTCTGCTCCCATCTCAGGCCCTTCCCGCCGCTGCTTCCCTGCAGCCCCGCCCCCTACACAACCATTGGCCTCCCCACTCCCGCCTCCCAGCTGTTACTCTCTCTCAAGCCTCCTCTTAGGCAGGCCGAACAGCGGTAGCAGGAGTGACCTCTGACCCTGCTTGCAGGCAGGTTGCCTCCATGCCGCTGCTCGCCACCTGCTTGCTGCCCCATGTCTTAGCCTGTTTTCTCGCCTTTTCCCCCTGCCAGTGTGCCAAAGCCCCCCCTCCGCTCCCGTCTCAGGCCCTTCCGTCGCTGCTTCCCTGCGGCCCACACCCCTACACACCCATTGGCCTCCCCGCTCCAGGCTCCCAGCTGCTCCTCCCTCCCAAGCCTCCTCTTGGGCAGGCTGAACAGCGGTTGCAGGATCACCCTCTGACCCTGCTAGCAGGCAGGTTGCCCCCACGCCGCTGCTCGCCACCTGCTTGCTGCCCCGTGTTCAGAGCCTGTTTTCTTGCCTTTTCCCCCTGCCTGTGCGCCAGCTCCCCCTGCCCCCTCCGCTCCTGTCTCAGGCCCTTCCTGCCGCTGCTTCCCTGCGGCCCCGCCCCCCCTACACACCCTTTGGCCTCCCTGCTCCCGCCTCCAAGCTGCTCCTACCTCCCAAAGCCTCCTTATGCAGGCCAAGAAGCGGACGTGCAGCGGGCACGCCAAAGGCAAGTACGTCTGCGCCCGTCGGCGCCGGGACCGCGCCCAGCACCAGAACCCCTGGACCCCACGAACGCCACAACACCAGAATCCACTATGACACCAGCACCCTCCACGCACTCAACACCGGCCAAAACCACACCTGCTTACAAGCCACCCCGAAACGGACCCAAGGACCCTTCTCCTGCCACACCTGCAGCTTCACCTGTGACAGAACCACCAAACCTCCAAAGACTGGACCCAACGACCTCCGCTGCATACTCCTCAACACCCACTCCGCACGCAAACACGCCATTGAGCTCTGGGATCTGCTCGACACCTCCTCCCCAGACGTGGCCTTCCTGACCGAGACATGGTGGAACATCTCCTCGGCACCCGATATCGCCATAGCCATCATGGAGGGCTACAAGATCACCCGCAGGGACCGCGCCAATGGAATCAGAGGAGGAATAGCCATTGTCCACAAGTCCACCCTCAAGGTCGCCACCCATGCGGACGACACCCTCAACACCACCGAACACCTACACTTCCGGATCCACACCGACCCCAACACCACCCTCAGAGAAACACTCATCTACAGAACCCCCAGACCCCAGGCTCAGTTCAGCGACTCCATCGCCGACCTCGCTAGCACCCACACACTCGCCTCCACGGACTACATCCTCCTCAGGGACCTGAACTTCCACCTCGAGAACAACAGCGATGCCAACTCCGCCATCCTGATCGACAACCTCGGCCTTAGACAACTCGTCACCACACCCACCCACGCCGCCGGCTTCTCCACAAGCTCTCACGTCACCTTCGGCCACACCACCGAACTTAACTGGACCGACCACCGCTGCATCCATTTCAACTTCAAGAAACCAACCACGCACCACCGCACCCAACAGCTACCTTGCCGCTGCTGGAGTAAAGTCACCAAAGACCAGCTGATCACCTCCCTCGCCAAGAACCCACCCACCGACCCCACCAACCCAGACGCCACAGCCCGCAACCTCAGACAGTGGATCAACGACTGCACCAACACCCTCAACCCGCTCAAGAAACCATCCAACAGCCACGCCAACAAGAGAGCCACCTGGTTCACCAACGAGCTCCAGACCTCCAAACGCGCATGCCGGAAACTGGAGAAGACATGGCTCCACAAATGCACACCGGACAACCACGCAGCCCACAAAGACGCCACCCGCAGACCCCACCACCTCATCAGATTATCCAAAAGATCCTCCTTCAGAGACCGCTTGGATAACAACGCACACAACAGCAAAGAGCTCTTCAGCATCGTAAAGGAACTCTCCAACCCCAGCGCCAACAACATCTCGCCCTCACAGGAACTGTGCGACTCTCTAGCCATCTTCTTCCACCGCAAGATTGCTGACATCCACGACAGCTTCAACACCAATACCGCCCTGACTACGCCAGACTCCACTCCCCCTGTGAACACCTCCAGCGCCAACCGCCTGACCTCCTGGTCCAACGTCAACGACGTCGAGACACGCAAGGTCATGAACTCTATCCACTCAGGATCTCTGTCTGACCCAGGCCCACGCCACGTATTCAACAAAGCAGACGCTGCCATCCCACCCCAACTACGGAAGGACATCAACATCTCCTTCGAAACAGCGACATTCCCGGAAAGCTGGAAGCACGCCAAAATCAACCCCCTCCTCAAGAAGCTCAAAGCGGACCCCAAGGACCTCAAGAACTTCCGACCCATCTCCCTGCTCACGTTCCCGGCAAAGGTAATCGAAAAAATCGTCAACATGCAACTGGCCCGGCACCTGGATGACAACAACATCCTGGACCCGTCCCAGTCCAGATTCAGACGAAACCACAGCACCGAGACAGCCCTCATTGCCGCCACAGATGACATCAGGAGCCAACTAGACAACGGCGAAACATCAGCCCTCATCCTCCTGGACCTGTCAGCCGCCTTCGACACGGTCTGCCATCGCACTCTAAAGACACGCCTCCTAGGAGCCGGAATCCAAGAGAAGGCCCTTGACTGGACCACGTCCTTCCTCTCCGGAAGAACCCAGAGCGTTCGCCTCCCCCCCTTCCGATCTGAAGCCACCGACATCATCTGCGGCGTCCCCCAGGGCTCACCCCTCAGCCCAACGCTGTTCAACGTCTACATGGCCCCCCTTGCACAAGTGGCTCGCCATCACGACCTCAACATCATCTCCTATGCCGACGACATCCAGCTCATCCTATCCATCATCAAGGACCCACGCACTTCCAAAACCAACCTCCACGAGGGAATGAACGCCGTCCGCGACTGGATGAGGAGCAGCCGTCTGAAGCTGAACTCAGACAAGAAGGAGGTCCTCATCCTCTGTCCCACCCGCTCAGCATGGGACAACTCCTGGTGGCCGACCACACTGGGAACAGCACCAACACCCACCGACCATGCACGCAACCTAGGATTCATCCTCGACTCCTCCCTCTCCATGTCGAAGCAAGTCAACGCCGTCTCCTCCTTCTGCTACAACACCCACTGCATGCAACGCAGGATCTACAGATGGATCCCCACCGATACAAGAAGAATGGTGGCACAGGCCCTCTTCAGCAGCAGACTGGACTATGCCAACGCACTCTACGCAGGAATCCCAACCAAACACCTACGATGACGACAACGCATTAAAAACGCCTCCACCTGACTGATCGTCAACGTCCCCCGCCTCAGCCACATCACCCCCCACCTGAAAGACCTACACTGGCTCCCCGTCGACAAGAGGATCCCCTTCAAGCTCCTCACCCACGCACATAAAGCACTCCACAACGCAGGACCAGCCTACCTGAACAGCAGACTCAGCTTCCACACCCCCACCCGCCAACTCCGCTCCTCCAGCCCCGCCCTCGCAGCTGTCCCTGCATCCAACGAAAGACCTCCGGCGACAGATCCTTCTCCTACCTCGCCGCCAAGACCTGGAACACCCTCCCTACCCACATACGGCAGACCCAAGACCTTCTCGCCTTCACAAGGCTCCCCAAGACCTGGCTCTGCGAGCAGTAGCAGCTTCCCCCCCTCCCCTCGGGACAATTACCGGTAAGTAGCGTGCTTTACAAATACACTGACTGATTGATTGATTGATTGATTAAACAGAAAAAAAACAAGACAACAGTCCTTTTTCCATTTATGGAGCCAAGATCCGGAACAAGATCCCTGCTCGAATTTAGGAAAGAGAAGAAGGCTCCCCTCTTTAAAGAAAACTACTTCACAATGCATTAATTGTCCACTGCCCAACTGCCTCACCATTTAGTCATCGACTTTAGTCTTCTCTGTTATCATTTACAGTACTCCCCTGCCTTTTGGATAAGTTACCTTGCAAAGAAATACCATATACATGCAAACATACACAGGGTGTCTTAGATCAATGCTGTAATAAAGCTAATGTACCAGTTAATTATGCATCCGGCCATTATGGATTCAAATTAAATGTCAGATCCCAGTGCTTAATAGTTTCTCGGCCTGTACTAATGCCCTTCCATATCGATCACAGCTTCTCTCTTTTCGTTGATAGGAGCGACCACATTGCCATAAAAACGTAGGGCCATATGATCAAGAAAGGATGATACATTATCGTCGCTTTTATCGGCAGGAAACTGCCGCTAAAGCAGCGATAATGGGCTTGATAATATGCCCTTGTGAATTCCCATAGAAGCCCAGGTTCTGGTGTTAACTTGGGCTTCTATGGTAATTCACAAGGGCATATTATCAAGCCCATTATCGCCGCTTTAGCAGCAGTTTCCTGCCGATAAAAAAAGCGATAATGTATCGCCCTTTCTTGATAATATGGCCCGTACTTCTGTCACACCGACCACCGACTATATTAACACACAATATTTAATGAGCAGCCGTATGCAGTAACCAGAAGAATTAATCTGGATATAGAAAAAGTGCATATTCGCATAATAATAAACTTTAAAAAAGCAGAGTATTGTAAGTGTACTCATTGCTAAAGTTGCTGGTTGACCACAACCAGCTTTGCTTATAAGTAATTATTTGCAACAACTTTCAAAATCTAATAAAGCTAAAAGTTCTTTAGAAACTAAGGGACAGTCAAGAAATAGACAGTCTAAAGAGTTGTCAGCCCGATAAAGCAAAGGCAGTGCTTTTCATAGGTCTGGCCTAGAGACAGCTTCAAAATATACGCCAGCCTCATGTCATAAAAAAAAGAGTAAATAAAAAAAGATATACATGCATAGAGTGGCTGTGGGCCAGCCCTGTTCATCCACTGATCTATTCAACAGTCATTAACATTTTCCTACCGCTCACGACAGCATGGAGTATGAGTCAACCCCCTCCAGCCACTGGCTCTCTTGTACAGCATTTTGCCTTCTCACATGAGGTGCACTTCAGTGGTAAGGCTTGTGGGAAAAACACTTTACTTTGCTTCGTTTCTTTTTATACACCCTGTATAGTCACCTTGTGTTCTTAAACTAAGGTTTCAGTTTACAGCAAATCTAAATCAATTGCATGTTTTCTTTCTCCCAATAAGAATCACATTTCCCCATGAAGTGGATTAAAACAAAAAAGGGTTTCTAAATCTTCTCTAAGTGCTCCTGCCGGCTAGGAAGCACCTGTGCTCTCCTATTAAAATCCTAAGCGATAGTTGTGCAGGCATGGGGCTTCCATGCTTTGGAGGTGACAGATTTTCGTTTTTTTATTTTTGTGACGTGCTTTCAATTAAAAAATGGTAAGAAAAAAAAAACCAGCACAACCATACCAAGCCTGACCTACCGGCTTTGCCAAGGCGTGAGTTTGTTTTTTAAAGTAGAGCTAGGTCTTGTAATGCTGGGCTTGGCTCGCGTTGCCGCCTTGACGTGGGTTTGGCTCGTGGGTTTGACTCACGTCTATATCACGAGCCAAAGCCTGGGGCTAGTATTGTTACCTTTTGAAATGTGTATCCACGAGTCACGGCCCGTGCATTCTGTGTTGTGATTCAAACTACTTCCCTCGTGCATGGACGGCTGAGTCTTTCCGTTTGCCAATGTAACCACCGGCTTCACGGAGACCAGACGTCCATGACGGGTGGAGTTATCTACTTAAAGAATAAACTTCACTTACCGGAATCCACTGCCTCTTCCTCATTTATAACATATTTTGGCGACGATCGGGAGACTCCACCCCACCCACGCTGATCCCTTTCCTGATTCAGCACCTCGTCAATTACGAGTAATTTCATTGGACGGATGAAGCTCTTGCTTTCCCAATCAGCGGAGTTGCCTTTCCAAGTTTCTTCAACCGGCAACTCTTATTGGGCGGTTACAATCTTCTGCAACACGATCAACCTCATTGGATATCTCTTCGTGCAACTTTATTGAGGTATCGTGTGAAGACTGTTTTCAAGACACGACGACAAGGTACTGTGTTGATTGAAAATGTTTCTTTGTTGAGCGCAACTCCAACGATGCGCACGTTGTAATTGAAAACATTGCGTGTCACTTCAGCGACACGCACGCTTTCGACATACAACGCTCTGGATGTTTAAACAATTACTTTTTAGCATTTAACCATTGCGTGTCATCCTCAACGATACGCACGTTGTTGTTGGATCAACATTTAACCATTGCGTGCCATTTCAACGGCACGCACGCTTTCAACAGATAATCACAGGGTTGTGCACAGCGTATCTCTGCAGCGATACGCACGCTTTTCATTTGGAATTAGCATATTTACAACATTATAGACGTTTTTGAAACCTTAAACTCCTGATATATATTTTACAATTATCACAGCATTTGAAACTTATTTAAACAGTATTTTCCACATTTTAAATCACATATGCTCATTTTAAAACTGACATCTTGGTAGTGTTAAGATTACTGTGATTTTAATATTTATAAACCTTTTACTTCTGCATTGATATTGAATATGGCTAATAACCAGTGGCATCAGATTACTCAACCTCCACCTTTCTTGAACAAACCAGGCACACCAGACATAATTTGGTCTGAGTGGTTTGGGTTGTTCGAGAATCATTAGTTGCTATTGATGCCGCTGATTATTCTGACAAAAGAAAGTTCGCTATTCTCTTTGGTTGTTTAGGTCAAGCTGGTCAACGAATCTTTAAAAGTATTGTTCCTATAGCACCTCCCATTTCACAAGATGAGAGTGGGGATAATCCTTGGAACGTATACATTGAAGCCATCGCAAGATTAAAAAAACAATTTTGTGATGAACCTAACATTATGCTAGAGCGACACAATTTCTATGCCAGGAAACAAAAGGAGGATGAGAAGGTGGAAGAATACATCGCTGCACTCAGAGTATTAGCAATCACTTGCTCCTATTAGACCTCTCTGCGGCTTTCGACACCGTGTCACATGCTATCCTGTTACACCGCCTGACCAAAGCTGGCATAGCAGGAACCGTGTTCAAATGGCTCAAGAACTATTTGGAGCAGAGACGACAGGTTGTCATGCTAGGCAACTTCCTTTCTGAGGAGAAGCTCCTGACATCTGGGGTGCCGCAGGGCTCAAGCCTGAGCCCTACCCTTTTTAACCTTTATATGGTACCCTTACTGGAACTTATCTCCACCTTTAACATCAGTACTATTGCCTACGCTGATGACACCCAACTCGTGTTGACCCTTGACAAACATCAAACTGACGCTGAACAAACTCTGAAAGAGTGCTTAACAGCAACCTTTGAGTGGATGACCCAAAATCATCTAAAATGTAACTCAGCCAAAACTGAGATTGTTCCTTTTGGCCTAAATAACTGTTTCTCCCCAAAGGACTGGTGGCCGGAAATGGTGAAAGGCCCCCCAAGACAACTAATTCCGTTCGAAACCTGGGCATTAAGTTCGACAATACCCTCTCTTTCAGTCTACAAGCCAAAGAAGTATCTGGGACTTGTTTCAGAACCATCAAAAGCCTTAGGAAATTCTTTGATTTCCTTCCCCTAAGTGCCAGGCGGACAGTGGCTGTAGCGCTTATAACGTCCAGACTGGACTATTGCAACAGTCTGTACGCAGGGCTGAATAAATCGGCCCTGCACAGACTGCAAATGGTCCAGTACGCAGCAGCCAGGCTTGTACTGAAACTACCCAGAAGGTCTTCAGCATCGGCAGCACTAGATGCACTGCACTGGCTCCCGGTGCATAAACGCATCCTCTTTAAAGTACTCACCATCACCTACAGAGCCTATCACAACCTAGGCCCGCTGTACTTGAGGAAGTACTTTCAAGCATATCAGCCGAAACGAACCCTCAGGTCATCCACCACTAACCAACTTCAAGTCCCTAGATTCAGGTTAACGACCAAAGGAGGAAAATCTCTTGCGGTCATCGGAGCAAAGGCCTGGAACAACCTCCCCTTGTCTCTACGCCGTAACACAACAGAACTTAGTTTCAGGAAAAACCTAAAAACCTGGATCTACTCCCTCTCAGAATCAGACTTTAAAGCATTGCTATGATCCTCTCCCTGCACGCTCACTAAACTATCATTACCTCTCATCTCTATTAACCATCATGGAATCGCAGCGCCAAGATACTCCTTGGAGTGGTAGCGCGCTATACAAGAACCCAATCACATCACATCACATCACCTTCTCCAGATAAATTTATTAGAGACCAGTTCGTATTTAATTGCGTTTCAAGGAAGATTAAGCAGAGGATTCTGGGGTGCAAGAATCCATCCTTAACTGAAGTCATAGACCTCGCCCTTAGCATAGAACGCTCTACTCTAACCAGCAAAGTTGTAATGGATCAACCAAAACAGGCGGTCAATGCTATAGACTGTTATGACTCTGATGAAGGAGAAACTCTGTGTGCCATTTCTAATAAAAACAGAGTTCAATCCAGTAAATTTACCCAAAAGAAAAAGACATTTTTCTGTTATAGGTGCGGTTCAAAAGATCATATAGGGAACGCTCCGAATTGCCCTGCACTCAAGAAACGTTGTTCTATTTGTAAAAAAATTGGGCACTTTCAAGGTGTTTGCAGATTCGCGAAGAAGCCTCCCAATGTTAATATGGTAGACTTTGATGCATGTTCTGAATCTTTTAAGAACATTATTGTAACTCTTGATTCTAATGGTGATATTGATTCCATTAAGGGTCCTCTATGTGCAGCTATTATTGATAATGTTCACCTTCAAGTTATGGCAGATTCAGGCTCCCCGTATACTATTCTTAGAGATTCAACCTTTTATGAAAAATGGGACAAAAGAGTCGAATTGATTGAATCTGATGTTAATCCACTAGCATTTGGTGAGAAAAATATTAACATGCTAGGGTATTTCGAAGGATTGGTCCAATGTCTGGGGAGGGAGACCGTCACTAAAATTTATGTAGCAGAAAAAGGTAAAGACATCGTGGGCTGGAAAGACTTAGCCAGGATGGGTCTTTATTTAGTTCCCGGTGATGAGAATCCCATCAAAGTTGGGAAGTTACCTACTTTTAAAACTGATTTACCCATTGCTGTAGTTGATAATCATAATGCAGAGGTACAAGAAATTATATCAGAATTTAAACCTGTGTTCAAAGAAATGGTAGGGAGTGTCAAGGGATTTGAACACAAGATTAGATTGATACCCGGAGCTCAACCAATAGCACATAAAGTTAGAGCAGTTCCACTGAGCGTCAGGTCAGAATTAAAAATAATGTTGGATGATTTGTGTAAACAGGGTATCATTTCTTCCATCAATTCTTCACAATGGGTCGCACCAATTGTAGTCGCCCGTAAAAAGACAGGAGAAATTAGATTATGTGCGGATTTACGCTCATTAAATAAGAACATTATTGTTGACTGTCACCCGCTTCCAAGAATCCACGAGCTCCTGGCTAACATAGGCGACGCTAAATGGTTTTCATTGATCGATCTGAGGTCAGCGTACCATCAGGTGTCTTTGGCGAAGGAATCCCAAGAACTTACTTCTTTTATCACTCCATTCGGAGCTTTCAAATTCCTTCGCCTCCCTTTTGGTTTAGCGTCTGCTGGAAGCGTTTTCCAGAAGCTGATGGATGTGTTGTTCCAAGGTATAGCGGGTGTGCAGGCATACCTTGATGATATCTTGATATTTGCCAAAACGTTAAACGAACATAACATTATCCTCAGAAATGTTCTTTCAATTTTGATGTCCAGGAATATGACTGTTCGCTCAGATAAATGCAAATTTGCAGTTAACAAGATTGATTATCTGGGACATACAGTCTCTGACCAAGGTATCACTCCCAAGTTTTCAGTCATTAGAGCCATTGAAGATGCAAAGCCTCCCCCTGATAAAGATGCCTTACGATCCTTCCTTGGGCTAGCAGAGTATTATGCAAGGTTTGTCCAGTCATACTCCCAACTAGTTGAACCTTTAAGGAAACTTTTGAGGAAAGGGTCTAGTTTTGTTTGGACACAGGAGTTGGACAAGGTTTTTTGTGAGATCAAGAAGTTGATTGTTTCTGCAAAAGCCTTACATGCTTTCAGGGAGGATGCTATCTCCGTTATCACAGTGGATGCAAGTATTTCTGGTCTAGGGGCAGTGCTTACACAGAAGGTTAATGGTCAGGAGCAAACTGTGGCGTTTGCGTCTAGAGCACTTAAAGAATTCGAACAGAGGTATAGTACTATCGAGAGGGAAGCCCTGGCTTGTGCATGGGCGGTTCACAAGTTTAAAATGTACATTTGGGGTAGGAGATTCGAGTTGGTCACTGATCACAAGCCACTAATTTACATCTTTAATAAATCCAGTTCAGCGTCCATGTCTGCACGACTGATGAGATTAGTCTCAAAGTTGCAAGAGTTCAACTTTTCTGTTAAGCATATTGTTGGTGGCAAGAATTTTCGGGCTAATTGCCTATCTAGAATGGCTATGGACAAGGATGATGAGGAGGATTTTCTTGTGGAGGATGTCGAATGTGTAACCTTTGTGGATGCAGTGGATGAAATTAGTGATGTGATTTCCGAGAGTGATTGGAAGGAAGCCACTGTTTTAGACAATGTGTTGTTAAAAGTTATCGAGTTTACCACCCGTTGTTGGCCTGAACCAAGAGGTTTGAACGGCGATCTACGTAGTTTTGCTCAAATTTCTGAGGAACTGTCTGTTGAGAACGGCGTAGTACGAAGAGGTGAGAAATTTGTTCCTCCTTTTAAACTGAGAGAGTCTATTATTAATAAGGCTCACCAAGGACATTTGGGGACAACTAAAACCTCTATGCGCATTAAGCACACTGTTGGTGGCCCTCAATTGATGTCCAGGTTAAAAATTTGATTGACTCTTGCCCGGAGTGTTTATTATCCGACAAACATTGGCGCACATTGAAAGTCCCTCTTCACCCGACGGATTTTCCTAACTCTCCCTGGGAGAAAGTTGGGGTAGATTTTTCAGGGCCATATTCCATTCTCCAACAGGAGAACAAGTACATTATTCTTTTGGTGGATTATTTTTCAAAGTGGATGTACTTTGATTTTGTTAAATCTCCTGATTCAGATTCCACCATAACCTTTCTCAAGAAAGTTTTTGATTTAGAGGGATCCCCCAAGTTTATCGTCACAGATAACGGGACTCATTTTGTCTCGGATAAAATGTGCAAATTTTTGAAACAATTGGACATTAAACAACTCAAAGTCTCTCTTTATTCTCCAGCTTCGAATGGTCTTGTCGAGAGGGGGAATAAAGTAATCAAAGAGGGTGTCCAGACGGCGATTTCTTGCGGTTACAGTGTAGATGAGTTCGTAAAACAAAAAGTATGGCACTATAATACCTCCCCTCATTGCGTGACTGGGGTCTCCCCATTTTCCTTACTGAGAGGTAGAGAGAATCGTTCTGTTTTATTCCCTTCCTGGTTGCACCAGGGCTCTGCCGGTAGAACTATTGATTTGGACTCTGTCAAGAAAACTGTTCTAGAAAAACAGAATCAGATGAAGTTACATTTTGATGGTACCTCAGATGGTAAATTGGTGGACCTGCTGGTTGGTGACTGGGTTTTAATCAAGAACCCAGGTAGAGTGATTAAAGGACGTTCAAAATTTTTTGCACCTGTTCAGGTAGTTAAAGTGAGTAAAGGAGCAGCCTTTCTGGGCAAAAGGGTTGGTGGAACAAACGCCAGTTAGTGAAGGTTTCTGATCACCAAGCAGAAATTATCAAAGGCAGGAAGTATAATGGTAACTGGTAATTTGGATTGGAGTTTTTGGATGGATGCGCCTTCTGTTTCTGGTGTCCCTAATCATAATCATTCTTCCACACAACCCCCTCATTCTTCGGGGCAGCTTCCTGGGGAGGGTTCACTGGATCCTCCAAACGTTATCATTAACCAGGATGTCCCAACTCACATGAAAGTTTCTTCTTTCGGCAGACACATCAGGGCTCCTGAGAGATATAACGAATTCGTTAAATTCTAGGCATTTGTTTTGCTTGTGTTTAAGTTCATTTTAATTTCCTTTGCTTTTCTCTTTTCTTTTTGTTGACTGTTGTAAGGGGGAAGGTGGTGTAATGCTGGGCTTGGCTCGCGTTGCCGCCTTGACGTGGGTTTGGCTCGTGGGTTTGACTCGCGTCTATATCACGAGCCAAAGCCTGGGGCTAGTATTGTTACCTTTTGAAATGTGTATCCACGAGTCACGGCCCGTGCATTCTGTGTTGTGATTCAAACTACTTCCCTCGTGCATGGACGGCTGAGTCTTTCCGTTTGCCATTGTAACCACCGGCTTCACGGAGACCAGACGTCCCTGACGGGTGGAGTTATCTACTTAAAGAATAAACTTCACTTACCGGAATCCACTGCCTCTTCCTCATTTATAACAGGTCTACATATTATCCTTCTTCTTATGACATCTGACGCAATTTCTGTCCAATCTGTCATGGCAATTCATGTTTTTTTACTGACTCTTGTGTAAAATTAAGTGACTAAAAGAGGATCGGATGGAGAGAATCACACTGAACTAAATCTGCATATTAATGAGGGGAAACTAACCATGCTAAATGAGCGGACACAATTCCCGACTCTGCAGATCTCCACTCTCAAATGGGCCGTTGGGGCGTGGGAAGGAAGGACAGGCGTGCACGCACACCGAATTCAGGACCCTTTTCAGGCCGACGTCCCACTCAGAGGGCATGTGCTCACTGCTGTAATAGGTTTGTATTCACCTCCTTCGTCCATGCGGGTTTACTGCGTGAAGTCTGCTTACTGCACTCCGCCCCTCACACGTCATAGCGTCATAGCGTATGTACATGCTCATGCCTTGAATGGACGATACGTGGAAATGCAGTCAATGACATTCCTTAATCCTAAATACTAAGGTGCCTTTCTGTGCACTGCTTTAGTGCCACTCGAAGGGAGCATATGGTGCGCCAGGAACGGATGTCAGAGCATCGCTCTGTGAATGAGGGATGTGCTGAGGTCTGCACCTTCAGCATCCACTGGAAAGCCTCCAAACACTTTTTCCGCCTCGGAGGCAGCTGCATGTGGGCAAAGCAATTTGTGCACACGCAGTGCGTTTCATAGCAAGCAGAAAAAGTCTGTTAATTGCCACCTGTGAAAATGCAATTCTTTACCCCATGTGCACCTTCGCAAGCATGGTCCTGTGAGCTTTTTCAAATACAGAGAAGACAAATGAGTTTCACAATGCATTTTTAAAACGTAATTTAGGTCAAAGAATAAGTCCTAAAATAGTGAGGGTGCTAATCAGCATATTCCACTCACAGTGAGATCACAAAAGATGATGTCACATCCCTATTTTATCCCCCAGATGAAAGGGAACAGGCAGTTTTGAAGTGAAAGCTGAGAAACAAACTTCGCTATATATCATGTTGTAAATATATGTATATATTCATGAATGCAAAACAATGTTTTTAAGCAATAAAGAAGTCTATAGTTAGAGTATGTTCCAAGCATGCACAATCAATGAATTAAGAAACATGTAATCATTTGCATAGTATGACATTGTGGGCATATGCAGTGCTTGAAATGGAAAAATAGAAGTGCAGGTACTCTGTATCAGAGTACCTGCTTGTTTCTGAGAAGTGCCGGTACTCTCCAATTAAAAGTATAGCACTCCTCTTGAGAAGTGCCGGTACTCTTCCTCTAAAAAAAAAAAGTGCCGGTACTCCGTACCGGAAAGTACCGGCCCATTTAAAGCACTGGGCATATGTACATAACTGATGACTTCGATATAAATTATTGAATCTAATTGTAAATTGTTCTTAAAGTTGTCATTTATATTTTGGAAAGAATCAAGTTTGTATCCAGGATGACATATCAAACTATAGGCGTTGCAAGAAATTGGATTGTTGGTTGTCTGGGATGTGAGAGCTGTTCAAGCAGCAACCACAAACCTTGTCATGTTGAGGCACAAGACAACCCTAAATTAACCGGTCCTCAGCCCTCTGATAGCTTGGAACAGAGCAGTCAGGCTTAGCTTAGAGGCAATGCATAAAGTATTTGTGAAACACTTCAGACAGCAATAAAATGAAAATACCGCAGAAAAATGACCCCACACAAGGTTAGAAACATACATTATTTTTAATAAATAAAATCAGACCAAAACAACAAACATCAGAATAGTAGAACTGGAGAGATGTAATTTTAAAGATATTAGTGAAAATAGCGCCAAAAAGCAAAAAACGTCAAATATGGAAATCTGGTCGCGCCACACCAGGACAAAGTCACAAGTACAGGCAGAATGCAATGGAGTATGGACAGGCTACTGGGACCCAGTTGGACCCAGTTGGACCAGCCGAACAAAGGACCTACAATCATGGTTTGCAGAGCATTGCGAGGATCTTCGGCAAAGATGAGTCGCGCATAATTCTTTTCAGAGCGTTATTTGTGGCAACATGTACCTTCATGGTTCATTTTTGTGTAATTATCTGTATGTCCTCGTGGGTGAAGGCCACACAGTAATTGCAATAATGACACCTTGCTATTAACATACTTTAACCCCATGGCTGCTAAGGCAATTCCCCTCCTGTGCTGGAGATTGCTCTATTTCATTGTTTTATGACGAGCTGGGCTCGTCATCAGTGTACGAGGAGGCTACACCATGACGAGCCCAGCTCGTCATGAGTGTGGAAGGGGTTAATGATGGAAAGGGATATATTCAATCTACAATAGTTCCAACACGGTTGATGGGCCGTTGTGTGTTAGGCCCCAATAATCCTGTAAGTGGTATGCTGATGAGTTTTATGCGGAATGTTACTTCTTATGGTTATCTCCTTTGGTGGTTGGTTGTTCGGACCTTATAAAATCTTTTAATTTTTGGTTTGGACACTACCTTATTTTGTGTAATTGTTATCTGTTTACCAACTTTGACATCAGGATTGGTAGCATTGCATGGGTGAGGTCTAATTTAAATACTTCTGTGGTTCATTATCTGGTATGGCTTCACTGATTTGTTGGTTAATGGTGAGAGGTTTAAATATTCTGTGTCTGGATATGACAGCTTAGTTGACTAATGATGTAACAAACAACAATGTCTCAAGGGTATTGTTTCTAGGGACAAATATACGTAAATGTGTATTGACGTAGTTATTTATACAGGATTTTGATCCATGAAAGAAACTAGAGAAACTGTTCATATAAATGTACAATATATTTCATATAGTAGACAAGTTGGACGTATTAACTTCATATGTTCAAGCACATGGGTCAGTAGCACTGCATTACATTCAATGGCATGTAACCAACAAAATACTATGCACAAGTGCTCGTGAAGTGTGGTGACGGTGCAGATGACACATGACGTGGTATAAACAGTGAGAATGATGGGCGCAACAGCAAGTGAGATAAAAACCATGATTTACATGGGTTCTATGACACTACAACGCGGGCTATTACCACGCGTGCCATTACAACACTGTTTTTACAACGCAAGTCGTTACGACTTGCGCTGGATAGTGGAATAGTTTAATTTTCTATTCCAACTCCAGCCCACGTTACGGTAGGGAAGGTGTTGGAATAGAAAAGTAAACTATTCCCTATCCAACAGCGCCCTCCAGCGCAAGTTGGTATAACTACTTGCGTTGTAAAAGCAGAGTAGTAATGGCAGCGTGTGGTAATTCCCGCGTTGTAAAGGCTGCTCACCTTTACATGTTAAGGATACTGCAACAATAAATGACAAGAGAAATCAACTTTAATTGTTTTGGGTATCCGTGGGTAGTGACACCAAGAGTTCCACTGTGGGAGTCAACGGCATTCTGCCTGCAAAAGTCTAAGGCCATCATCAGGACCAGGTTACATTAGTTCAATTGCAGTGTTGTAACTAGTCAGGAGGGATTAGTCCAAGAAAAGCTTAAGTCCTCGCAGAGTTTAGGATGCTGAGAATGCTGCTGAGGAGCCTCAATGTCTAGGATATTAATTAAAGCGGAAAGCTTGCTAATTAAGTGGAAGCTTGACAGTGGTCAGCCGTGGGTCTGTCAGTCTGTCAGGTAACAAATCGCAGGCAGCCGGCAGGAGTCGGGCTGTAGTTGACTAATGCAACAGCTGCAGAAATTTGTGTTCGAACACATCAAAAATTAAAATCCAGGCATCTCCACTCAGCCTTTAATCCCCCTGAGATTAACATAATGATTAATATTATGATGACCATAATTTTTGATGAGCAAGAGGGCCGGACCATGATTTCATGGAATCTGGCGAGGATTAACTCTGAACTTTCTGATCCGGAGTGGACTACCTTTACTGGGAAGAAATATGGGAGAGCGGTTGGGGGTCTTCTACCCACATGCAATTAAAAATCGATTTCCCAGACCTAAAGTTCGCTTCTGGATTAACCTTGGTTCTATTCAATGCTTGCCCTAGATCTGTTCCCCTGCGCACCGACTCGCCAATATTGGTTATGCTGGATGATTTGATTGGTAGTTATCAGCAGAGGGCAAAAAATGCGGTGGCAGGGGATTTTCATGTTTTGTTCGAGCTATCACCCTCAATAAATGCATTAACTGAGGAGGAAGAAGAACTTTGGAGCATCCCCAAGATATCTGGCAAATATATATTGGGGTTATTGGGGACTGCACTCCTTTTCTAACACCACCCTTCAGCTTGCATCTTTGGTGACTGGTAGGAGTCTAAGGGCTTGCAATGGTTAGACTCATTCCAATCCAGAAAGGCAGCCTACTTTTAAGAGGCAAAGAGGTGATTCAGAACTAGTGTGATTGACAGCTTCAAGTTAGATGTAAGGATTTGGTGGCTGCTTCATCATATGGATAATGCCTTTCGATTGGACAGCGACCAAAACCCCCTGCTCTTATCCTTGGAAGGAGATTTGCTTGAAAGGGGCTCGTCAGTGTGCCATACAGCAGCACCGGAATCCATTATAACTAGGGGTCCCGGTTTTATGGTATTTCGTATTTGGGCATTTCCGTCTGTATTTATCCATATTTTTTTTGTGCTAATTTTATCTGTATTTATCCATATATATTTTGTTTTTTGTGAAAAAATGAATCTGAAATGAGTATATTTCCACATTTATTTGTCTGATAAATAGGCACTCATGCCTGAAGGACTGACCGTTTTCATTGATATAAACACACTCAGATGATAAAATATGCACAACCTTGATATTAAAATGTGCATGTTTTCTTATACAAGCATATATATTGCCGTTTAAGGCTCTTTACTGAAATTCTTTTATTGTTTTAACCCTCTTCCTTTTAGATCGACAGAGCTATTGGCCTGGTAGTCATGATTGACATCATTTAGAATCGCTCCAAAAATAACCCAATTTCTGTTTTTATCCACATTTAAAAATAAATACAGACAGGCAAATAAATGGTTTTCTGTCTGTATTTATCTGTAAAAATCTGTAAAAACGGAAAACAGGGAGCCCTAATTATAACCAACAATTTTGAAGACTCTCATGGTCCCGGGTTCTAGGTGATCGTGAGCTGTATTTTAAGATATATCATCTGTGTGTGCATTTTCCCTCTGAATACAATAACATTCCTCCATCTTTTCGTACTAATATCAGCTGTTCATTCCAATTTTTTTTAATCAGTGGCACACGTGTTTCATAAGGAAGCAGCTCAGAAGAAACCTATTCTTAGAAGGGGACACACTTGGTTAATGCAGAGTGCAACTCATCACAAAGAGAGCGTAGGAGGGCCATTAGAGAGTGCAGCTGAATAGCTGTACCAGTCATATAGTTCAATTACATGGCTGCACTTGCTACAACCTAAATAATTGGTTGATAAGAATAGGCACAACTTACTGACTGCTGCAAAGACTAATGATAATCGATCCTTTCGGCACATTGTCTCACACTGGAGTGATAGCATCAATACTCCATGATATTATGTCCAGCTAGAGAAAAGGGTTGAACATTTCTCCAAACTATATGCCAACAGCTACACTATCCCAGCCCTGCCAGACAAAGCCTAGTGCCTCAACCTCTGATATGTAACCGGTTAAAAACAATATTGATTTCGTTTTTAGCCTAGAAGACACTTATTTGGTCATCAATCACTTAAAGGCAGCAAAAGCCCCTGACCTGGAACATATTCTTGGAGATTTGTATGAATAAGAACCCTTAATATGGGCCCCTTACATTAATCTTTTCCGAAATGGAATCGCTGTTGGGGGTACAATTCCTGAGACCTGGAGGGGGGGCGATAATTGTAGTATATAAGAAAGGAGATGCCACTAGCCTTTCTAATTAGAGCCCTATACGCCTAATAGATAATTTGCAAAACATCTTTGCTAGACAAGTACTTGATAAACTGCAAGCTTGGGTGAATGATTGATAATCATATTTTGTCATCTCTCCAAGCAGGTTTTCGTGCCAAAACTAGAACATATGCTCAGCTCATGTCTTCAGGTTTACATTACTCTACTGGAAAAATGTGCTGCTTAATAACCAAAAATTGTATCAACCACTTGTTGACTTAAGAGCAGTCTTTGATCTTGTGTCCCGCAATAATCTGTGGAAAGTTCTAGGAGAAATGCAAGCCTTATCAAACCTGGTAAATTTGATAACCAGACTGCATGTAGAGAGTGATGCCCAGGTTTGATAGGGGAAACTGGGAGAATGAAAGTAGAATCCTATTCAATTCGGTGCATGCCAGGGGTGCATCCTCACACCTACTCTGTTTACCCTATACATAAATGACGCGGTTAACAAGCCTATAAACTGCAGGAATCCCCCCCCCCTCATCCTACATGGGAGGAAAATATCAATCTTGCTCTTTGCTGATAATTTCTTACTCATCTGTAAGTCTCCAACATACCTTCAGAACTTCTTAGACAAGCTTTTTGTTATTTTTTGTGCTTCTAGGGACTTATAATTTAATGCAACTAAGACTACATTTATGGTATTTGAGAAAGACAAATCCAGAAGTAGCATTGTTAAAGTCACTGCCAAAACATTTGCGAGGGTCCCTAGTTTTGATTACTTGGGCGTTAAGCTCACTGACAAGCTGTGCTGGCAATCGCAGCTCAGCAAAAGCTACTTGCTTATAGTCCAAAGATCTAAAGCCATACTGAGACTTCACAAGCAGACACATTTTGCGATCAATAACACCAGCCCTTGAGGTTTACCATGCCAAGGTCCAAAGTGCCGCGCTTTTAGAGCTGAAATTTGGGGATACACTGATACTCATAAACTGGCAATGGGCGAAAATAACTTTGTTAAATCTCTTATATCGGTCCTGACTAGCACACCCCTTATTCCTTTGTTTTTAGATCTAGGCACAAAAAGAATTGCAGATGTGGCAGATGTGGCACTACTAAAACAAGCATTTGCAATCCAACAGGTTTCGCATTAGGAAAGTTTGAGCTATTGGTCTTGTAAATGACAATTTTTTTATTTATGTGTTGGTTTTGAAAATAGCTAAATTAATAGCTTTGTCATTTACAATGCCAATAGTTATAACTTTCGCAAATGTGACACCTATAGCATTTGTAATGCAACATATGTTGTATTTATGTGACTTGGATGTATTGATATTACAAATAAAAATTGCTTTTTAATTTTTTTAAATAATACTTAAATTAAAGTGATTGTAATTTATAATGGCAATACCTTAAACTTTTGTTAATAACTTTTGTGAAGATTATGTTCAGTGTATTTTATTGTGACGAAAATCCAAGAACAGAAGTGAAATATTAACATCTTTTTGTGACATTTGTAATAATGCTTGAACCATTGAGAGAACATATTTGAACCAGTTGTTGTTGAATGGTTGCGCAGATTGATGCTGGGGTGGCGCTGAGTGATGCTGTGGTGGTGCTGAGTGGTGCTGTGGTGGTGCTGAGTGGTGCTGTGGTGGTGCTGAGTGGTGCTGTGGTGGTGCTGAGTGATACTGGGATGGTGCTGAGTGAAGCTGGGGTGGTACTGAGTGGTGCTGTGGTGGTGCTGAGTGATGTTGTGCTGCTGAGTGATAATGTGGTGGTGCTGAATGATAATGTGGTGGTGCTGAGTGATAATGTGGTGGTGCTGAGTGGTGCTGTGGTGGTGCTGAGTGATAATGTGGTGGTGCTGAGTGATAATGTGGTGGTGCTGAGTGATAATGTGGTGGTGCTGAGTGGTGCTGGGGTAGCGCTGAGTGATGGTGCTGAGTGATAATGTGGTGGTGCTGAGTGGTGCTGTGGTGGTGCTGAGTGATAATATGGTGGTGCTGAGTGATAATGTGGTGGTGCTGAGTGGTGCTGTGGTGGTGCTGAGTGGTGTTGTGCTGGTGCTGAGTGATACTGGGATGGTGCTGAGTGAAGCTGGGGTGGTACTGAGTGGTGCTGTGGTGGTGCTGAGTGATGTTGTGCTGCTGAGTGATAATGTGGTGGTGCTGAGTGATAATGTGGTGGTGCTGAGTGATAATGTGGTGGTGCTGAGTGGTGCTGTGGTAGTGCTGAGTGATAATGTGTTACAAGCTTGTTTTGAAGACGGTCATGCAGCGCTGGGAGTGGAGCAGATGGTCCAGTTTATGACCTGCAGAGCGCGTGTGAAGTGGGCACGGATGAAGTGACTGGGGGTGAGGTGGTGTGCAGGCTGGTGCAAGCAGAGGGCTTTTGTTATTTATTTATTTCCTCCCAGATGAATAATTAAAAACGCAAACAATTAGCGTTGCCTGATTTTGGGCTGCAGGACAAGAACCTAGTTAAGCGATTGCAGAAGCTCATGGGCCGTGTGTTGTCCCTTAATAATGTCCACACTGTCATTCTACGGGGCTGACCTTCCTCAGAGGGCAGGCCCAAAGACCGGAGGAGTACAGCTTAGAAATCAAGCAGCACTTTAACGATTTTAGGTCACTTCCTGAAGAATGACATTCAATTAAAAAAGAATTTCAAGTGGTTGGTTCAAGAATGCTCCTAACGAAACAGTAGCAGGCGCCGAGATCTATTGTTTCAGAACAGGCAATGGATTGATGCTTCGGAGTGTCCTGCGTGCCACACAAAAGCAATTTCCAAGATAGTCAGATCCCGTCACCCCAACGACGACAGCACATAGGGAACCACAACTCCTTGGGAACTATATGAACCACAAAATGATGCATAAACAGTCGCCAGTCACTAAATTAAACAAACACCAGCATTCTCATATTGATGCGCAGCAAAGCAGACGTTTTTCGACGAGCATGTTCATTTGTATATTTGAGTAGGTGGAAAACGAGGATGTGTGTACCACTAAATCCAAGAAATATTGACTTGGCTGTGTGTGTGCGCAGTGCCGGTGTGTGTGCGCAGTGCTGGTGTGTGTGTGAAGTGCCTGTGCGTATGAGCAGCGTCTGTGTGTGTGTGAGCAGTGTCTGTGTGTGTGAACAGTGCCTGTGTGTGAACAGTGCCTGTGTGTGTGAGCAGCCTGTGTGTCTGAGAGTATTGTGTGTGTGACAGTAACTTGTGTGTGTGAGGGCAGTGTGTGTCAATGCAACGGGGCTCATGTTATCGACCTCAGAAGCATGAAAAGTGTATGTCTTTGAACGTCTGAGGGCAGCTCGTGTTACAAACTTGCTTTGAAGACGGTGAGCAGCGCTGGGAGTGGAGCAGATGGTCCTGTTTATGACCTGCAGAGCGCGTGTGAAGTGGGCACGGATGAGGTGACTGGAGGTGAGGGGGTGTGCAGCCTGGTGTGCTGAAGCCTGGCAGCAGAGGCGGCGCGTGCACACAAAGTGGCTAAGTGGCTGGTGGCAAATGGATGCACATCAAAGGAGCCGCGAAAGTAGCATGCAAGGAGAGGGCTTTTGTTATTTATTTATTTCCTCCCAGATGAATAATTAAAAACACAAACAATTAGCATTGCCTGATTTTGTGCTGCAGGACAAGAACCTAGTTAAGCGATTACAGAAGCTCATTGGCCGTGGGTTGTCCCTTAATAATGTACACAATGGTCCTGTTTATGACCTCCAGAGCGCATGTGAAGTGGGTGCGGATGAAGTGACTGGGAGTGAGGGGGTGTGCAGCCTGGTGTGCTGAAGCCTGGCAGCAGAGGCGGCGCGCGCACACAAAGTGGCTAAGTGGCTGGTGGCAAATGGACGCACATCAAAGGAGCCGCGAAAGTAGCATGCAAGCAGAGGGCTTTTGTTATTTATTTATTTCCTCCCAGATGAATAATTAAAAACGCAAACAATTAGCGTTGCCTGATTTTGGGCTGCAGGACAAGAACCTAGTTAATCGATTGCAGAAGGTCATGGGCCACGTGTTGTCCCTTAATAATGTACACACTGTCATTCTACGGGGCTGACCTTCCTCAGAGGGCAGGCCCAAAGACCGGAAGAGTACAGCTTATAAATCAAGCAGCACTTTAACGATTTTATGTCACTTCCTGAAGAATGACATTCAATAAAAAAAAGAATTTCAAGTGGTTGGTTCAAGAATGCTCCTAACGTAACAGTAGCAGGCGCAGAAATCTATTGTTTTGGAACAGGCAATGGGTTGATGCTTCGGAGTGTCCTGCGTGCCACACAAAAGCTATTTCCAAGATAGTCAGATCCCGTCACCCCAACGACGACAGCACAGAGGGAACCACAACTCCTTGGGAACTATATGAAGCACAAAATGATGCATAAACAGTCGCCAGTCACTAAATTAAACAAACACCAGCATTCTCATATTGATGCGCAGCAAAATAGACGTTTTTCGACGTTAAGATTATCTTTAACGGTAAAAAGTAGCCTTTTGTTTTTGGGAAATAACAAAGGTGACCATTATCGTGTCTTGCAAGACCGGAAATGGCAGTTTTCCTATAAAGTCTGACTCACCCGGTTGCAGCGCCACAATCAGACACACAGACAAAGCGCTTGTTTTAACATTTTGCAAAACTAGGCAGAGCCAGTGTCCTAATCTAGACAATTACAGCAGCACAATGGTGACCGCAGGAACATGCAGACAAGAATGAAGCAGTGGGCGGGGGAGCGGATCCCTTTGAAGCTCTCAGAGGCAGGAGCAAATGCTAATAAAAAGCCTGTGGGGGAAAAGCGCGTGCTTGTGTTCACGTGAACTGCTCGAAATCCGCCCGATGGTTTGAGGACTTATTTTGCCTCCTATAATTCTCCGCTATCCATTCCTTGCGGAATGGGATAGGCGAGACCTAAAAACAGATGTATTGGTTATGATTATGGCCTACAACTAAGCTAATCGATTATTGAGAGGCATTGAGGGAATTGCTGAAGACGAATAGTGCTGCAAAAAGCCCCTAGTTGAAGCACATTGCAGCTTGATGCAGGACACTTGGGTTGGCTAGACTGTGGGAAATAAGCAATGCAGAGGCAGTTAATCTGAAAGCATTGGGCATTTATGTGTGACCAATTTGCTACGAGTGCAACCTCAGGATGCTTAACAAATCAGTTCCTGAGTTTTAAGCCAAGTCCTAAGTTTGAACTTTTACTAGATATGATCGCTCTACCTTTAGTAAAAAAAAAGCTTGTACATTGTATTCTGTCTGGACTGCTTACCGCTAAAGAGTTGCAGTAATTGGGATAGAGATCAGGTTTCAGTCTAGTACCCTGCATGCGGTGTGGCTCCAAAGGCAGAGGAACATGTTCTGTTCTTCTCTACTGAGTATCTCCATCCCCGCAGAAGGTGGCTACACCCATCCAAGCTTGAACGTGAAAGTCACATGCTTTCGGGTAGCACAGAGAATCCTAAACACACCTTGGGTCAATTACTTTTGCAGTAAATCTCTTTTTATTAAAGGTATGCTTTACACGTTTAAAGGCTATGTCCTGTTAGTGCTAAAGTATAAAAGTCTGTGTATGACTGATAATCTAATTTTATTCCGCAGCAGATTTTATTAGACAAATTCATACCTTAATTTATTGGTCTTTTATTTATTGTGTGCATTTGATCTGTGGCTGCTTTTATTGTAAGTAATTGTTTACATGTTTTGAATCATTGCAGTGCGTTCCTCACAACAAGGCATTATGAGGTTAATTGTGAATGCACCCAGCACAAAGACTCTTTTAAACTGTGATATTCGGCAACCCCAACATTCTGTAGCACACGATCTGTCACATCTTTTACATGCTCTTCTTCTGTCTGGACTGTGTGTTTTGTGATTGCTTTTCTTACTCTCTGTTGGAAATGACCATATTTTTGGGTGGCGTACCCCAGATTTTTCTCTTAACTGTTTTTTCTGGCTCTAGAACTCTGTACACTTTACCTTTGCCAATCGGTGGTAAAGTATCTGTGCCCTTCCTTTTTAAGACACCCCAAGCAACTCTAGGAAGTTTTGCAACCTGTAGTTGCCTCCTATCACCTTTTTTCAGTTTTCGCAGCAATTTACACTTTCATTGAAACCAGAAATAAAACTACGTTTGTAATGTGTTACCTTATGGCAGTTTTCTGATTGAAGCAGTCTGAATCAAAAAGGACTGAATGATAAGGTACAGTTGATTCTGGAAAGAGTTTTGGAGGATGTCAAGGTCAAATAGAAGATCTAGCTACAAAGGCTCCAGCTGAGGCCAGTATTATTCTTAGTTAACTAGGCAATGTCGCTATAATCAGCAGCATTTTTCTGAGTTTGTCAGTGTTAGACATTTCAACTTGGGGTGGTCTTCCCCCAAACTTTTTGCGTTCTTCCTCCCCTTATGCTGGTTTCGTTTCTGCTGGCCTTAGGACTGCACACTTTTCCACTTCTAACCAGTGCTAAAGGGCATTTGCTCACTCTTTAAAACATAGTAATATAAGCTTATCCTCAATTGGCATATTTAATTTAGTTGTATGTCCCAAGTAAAATGGCACGACATGTGCCAGTTCCTAAAAATTAATTGCTACTAGTGGGTGAGAAGCACGTGTTGTGCCACCCACTTAAGTAGCCCTTTAAACATGTCTCAGGCCTGCCATACAGCCTGCGTGTGCAGTTTAAACTGCCAGTTTAAACTGCCATGTTTACCTGGCAAAATAAACCTTTTGTCAGGCCCACGCCTTCCCTTTTTATACATACAAGTCACCCCAGGGATAGGCCTTGGAAATCCCATAGGGCAGGGTGCAATGTATTTCAAAAGTAAGACATGTACTTTTAAGCTTTACATGTCCTCGTAGTGAAATGATGCATACTTCTCCCATACACTAACATTGGAGTTGCCTTAGTACATTTAAATAAGATATAACATCCAAATGGGATCAGTAACCAGTTCATGTTTAGTGTCTTTGGAACTGGAAAGAGCAATCCTAACTTAAGGTGAAGTTGGATTCTACAGTTTTGAAAATTGCACTTTTAGAAAGTTTCCTGCCTTAGCCATTTAGTGCCTGTAGCATGTACCTGGGTCAAGTCACTGGGTGAAGCTGACAGTTGAGCTTTGTGTATTCCTCCTAGACAGCCACACACAATAGAGAGCTTAGGTGTGCTTGGGTGGGCCATCACTGACAGAATGGGAGGGAGGAGCTGAGCACAGACTCACTTACACTTGACTAGGCTATCCTGCCTCCACATAAAGGGCTGAATACCCCCTGCAGTTTTTATTTCAAAATATTATATTGAAATTTATATGCAGGTAAAACATAAAGACAATACAAAAAATATTACCATAGGGTGAAAATACCTAAAAACACTATCCAAAGTAACAATCAAACACAACAAGATTGCAATAATACCCCCTGCAGTTTGCCTGGAGCTAGAGCAGGGATGGCAGGATGCCCAGGGGCTTCAAAGGGAAACCCTCTAGAAGCTTCTCCTGCACTTCAAATGCATGACTGGCTATAAATACTGGACCTCAGTCACCAATGTTTCAGAAAATGGACCTGTGAATACTCTGCCAGGAAGAAGTAATGCTGTGCTGCTGAAGTTGTACCACTCTGCTGGACAGCACTCTCCTGAACACCTGCTTTGCTCTGCTGACCTGCTGACCTCCTGTCTGGGTGAAAAGCACTGGAAGTGCATCTCCTGAACTCAGAACACCATAGTGACGCCAAGGGCTAGTTGACTGGCCTCCTGACTTGAGCCTCAGGGACAGAAGGCATCAACAACCTTGTCCCTGTACTCTGCCATCTGTGAGTCTACTGTGCCAAATGGTGATGCCCCAGACCCGGACAGTTGGGAGTGGTTCTAGGGTGTTCTGCCACCCCCCGTGGATCCAGCGGAACTGATACCTCTCATCGGCTGCGCTGCACAAATCCGAGCATATGCATTGCTGCACTGCATGGATCAGAGCTACTGCAAAGATCTGCATCACATTGCAGCCCAATGCTGCATCTGAACCACAGCTGCATGACACATCCTCTGCGAAGGCCTTCACATTCCTCGTCTGAACACTGTTCTGACATTTCCTGCATGGTTGACCTCCTGGACTGTCTATCCGGTATGAATGGCCTGAAGGTTCGCTGGGTAGTCATCCTTCATGAGTTGGTAAACTGGTTGGTGTGTTATGAGAGATGTAAACATGGGTGATGTGCACAGCTAAGCAGCATGCACTGAGTAGACAGGAATATCCCCCCTTCTATTGATTTAAGTGACTTGAGCTGGGTGCGTGTGGTTGTGGTGGATGTGAGTTTTGGTGTTGTGTGTGAATGTTTGGTTAGTGCGATTGTATGCAGAGTGTGCTTGCAGGCATACGGTTGGGACTTGTTGAGCTCTGAGATGGCTGCATTTGTGGATGGCACTGGACTACGCACCCCTTAGATACGAAACACGATTACAAGCTATAAGCAAGCTTTGGTCCCTGCCAGGCTTACCCTATGACATGCAGGCATGAGGTTTTATTAAAGGGGAGGGGATTAAGCAGTGTTGAGGTGTTTGATGAGGCACAACTTGTTCCTTTATCTGTTTACGCAGAGGGTTTATTGGGTTAGTATTTCAAAGTTTGCTAAACAGCAGCAGCATTGTGGTCATTGTTATTGTGGTGGTCTGGGGTCGAGCAGTTGGGTGGGGTTGGGGGGCAGAAGCGGGGTGTCGGGTGGGTTCTGGATGAACTGAGACATTATACAGGTACTAGACTGGTGGTGTGGAATGTCTGTGAGCTTAACTCATACATCAAAAGATCCAGAATTCAGACATATGTCTGTAGACAGGGCATATATATCTCAATGTTGCATGAGAAACACCTAATATAGGGTGAGGTACAGAAAGTGTAAAGGAGATGGGGAGGAAAATTGTACTCTGCCTCATACTCTAACTATTCCCAGGGAGTTCTGGATGATGTGGAAGTATGACTTTTGAATGGATACGCTCCCAGCACTGATGAACGGGGGATTCTACCCTGAGGTAGGGCGGGAATTTGTCCCTCATGTCGGGATATCACTCATATGGGCTGGCAATTTAATTGAGTCCTGGATAGACAGATGAACAGACACTTTCCTAGACTCTATACAAGCCCAATATACAGCTGCACTGATGCCATAAAGGTGCGAGTAAATTGCACGGATGTCTGGCTGGAAATTCATCCTGGGGTCAGGGAGTTTAAAAGTTAGGCACTGAGCACAATGTGGATAGCTGCCTGATATGTTTCTGGTGTCTGGAGAGTTACCTGCCAACGTGTTGGATGTGCGTGTTTTCGGTAGATTCCTCTTGGACCATGCAGCCCTGCTTTTGGAGTGGGAAGTGAGTGGAGCCAAGCTGAGTCCTATATCGTCTGCGCTCAGAGATGCTAGGAGATGGCTAGTTCTGAAAGGAGCTCCAGGAAGTGACAATTGGGTACTTTGACATTAACTGAACCACAACAGCACAGAGAGGGTGGAATGGGATGACCTAAAAGTGGTGATGCATAGGATATGCAATTATAGGATCAGCAATACAAGGTGCCGCCTCGAGGTGGAATTGGCTGTGGAGAAGCAGTTGTTAGCTTACTGCCAGATGGAGGCATGTCATGGGAGAGGGACAGGAAGGGCCCAGAGGAAGGTGGGAGAGATCTGGGACAGGTTGGGTTGCCTAGTAGGGCATGCAACTGTCAACAATTGCACAGAATGGAGAAAAATGCGAGGCGACTCCTTCTGTGGCTGCTTAAAAAAAGAGAGTGCCCACCCCAGTTAATTTTGTCGATAAGGTGAAGGGACATAACTGTGGCTGGGACAGAGATAGCTATTAATTCTTTGTTGCAAGGTCTACTGGATGTGTTTTACAGTGAGGTGGCGTGGAACGGCTAGCAGATGTTGGAGGCTGTCTAGCTGGCTTGAAGCTTCCCTGCATTACAGCAGTGCGGGGAAGGGACTTGAATTGGAGCTGTGGGTGGAGAAACTGGAGGAGGCAGTTCGGACATGGTGCATTGAACTGGGGGCAGCCCAGATGGGCTCCCAATGGAATATTACCAAAGTGTTATCTGACTTGTTGGTTCCCCCACCCATTGGTGGCTCCCCGCGAATTGAGACAATGGCTGTGCTACTGCAGTCCATAAGGGATTACCATGCTCCCTAAGCCGGTTAGGGACCCAACAGATCCCTTAGGCCTCTGTCTACGCTAGGGGTCGACACAAAGGTACTGGCTAAGGTCATTGTGACTAAGCTGCACGGGGTGGTACCTTATCTCATCCATGAGGATCATTGTGGCAGATGAACCTGGGGAGACTCTCCCACGTGCTACACTCCATGGCAAATACAGTCCTAGATGCTGCATTGGCAGGGTTGGATATCGAAAATGGGAGGCGTTGAGGAGGATGGGACTAGGGCCGATATTCTTGTCCTGTTAATGGATACTTTATTGCCAGCATGTTGCACTGGTCCAAATAGTGGGGAATCAGGATGGTTGAGAACACCCATGTTGTCTCATTTTATGTGGATGATGCGCTTGTCTTTGTCATATACCCAGAGAGTTCAGTGATAATATTCTGGAAATTATGACTGAATTAAGCAGATTGTCAAGCCTACATGTCAACAAGCAAAAAAAACAGTGGTTTCCCAGGTAGGGCAGATCTCCCTGTGACAGAGCTCCACTCGGAGTGGCATAATTTCCAGTATCTGGGGATACAGGTGGAGTACTCCTCAGATGTCCGCTACCACCTGAATATGGAAAGGGTGCCTGAGAATCTGGAGGCATCTATCTGATTCAAGACTTGATTGCCGCTGCTCGTGATTGGCAGGGTGGCATCAAGCAATGATTCTCCGCAACGCAGGCACCCTTGCACCACTGTGCCACTGGAGATCCTGAAATGTGATGCTCCGGTGGTACAATGCCCTTGTAAATATGACCTGTGTGTCTCTGGTGTGGACTGGCAAGAGAAGTAAAGTGAAACTAGAGACATTGAAGTTGGCCACGGAGCTCAAAGGACTGGGTCTCCTGGACCAGCAAATGTACTATCTAGCTGGAATGCTGCAATATGCAGCGTAGTGGTGTGCAGATGGACCGAACGGGAGAAGAAATTGCTGGTGGGGTGGTTAGACAGTGCAGAGCGAGGGAATCCCGAGGGACTATTCTTTTATTGTTCGGCAGGTGATGGAGACATGGTAGCTGGCAGTCACCCATGTTCTGCGCAGAGCACCTTATGCCAAGTTGGTCCATCTGCAGTGGCTACAGCTAATCCAGCATATTCAAACGTTAATGGATTTGACACAATGGACTGAGGGTGGGTGCAGAATGGCTGGGGATCTATGATTGAGAGGTGCTTTTGTCACTATGAGGTGGTGCAGGACGTGTATCGATGTTAACCTATCCAGAATGGCTTGGGAAGTCTGGACAGATTTCCCAGCAGAGCCAGCAGAATCACAGACTCTGATGCTGAAGCTGGAATCTGGATCCAGTAGGGGCCTGATATCCCGCATCTTAAGTCTCTGAGGGTGAACAAAATAAAGACATGGTGGTTGTCCAGGACAGGTGGATGGGTGACTTATCTATGTTGCTTAATTAGGGTGAATAGACCCAGGCCTGCGCTCAGGTCAGGGAATTGGCTAGTAATGTATGGTTCAAGCGTACTCAGTTTTCTTACCTACATCTTGCCTACCCAATCCCACAACAGCTACACAGAATCAGTGCATCGCGTTGGGGTGCCTGCACCAGATATGGAAGAACATTGGTGAAGTTCATACATATGAGGTTGGATTGCAAGTAGGCTGCACAGGTACCGGGAGAGGTTGCAGCATACACTCCGGGGAGTTATACGCATATAGTTAACCCTCTTGGTCAAGCATTGTCTACTGGGTGTGCTCCTGATCCCCAAAAGAGGGGCTAAAATAAGACACAGTTTTTTCCTTCTGGGATTGATATTAGCTAAGCAGCAATTGGCTCTAGACTGGGCGCAACCCAGGCCACCAAACATCAAAAATTGGCTAGACAACTATTACGAATGGTGAGTGGCAGAGGAATGACCATTTCGATTAGTTCGTACGGATGAGCATGCAGACCAAGACCTAGAAATATGGGGAGACTTCCTGGAAAGTCTAGCAGCTATGGAGCCATTGAGGGATGATTCGCTGTGTGTCACCCTGGATCTTGATCCTGGGGCCCCCCATGCGAAGGTATAGTTGGGCGGGTTCCTGTCCGAAGATGGGGCAGTACATGTAAATGGGGACATGGAGCAGACATGAACACGCAGGCACATTGGGGAGCTGCTGCTGCACAGCTGTCCCAGCTTCGAGTGGTGAGCATAGCCTTCATGATGGGTGTGTATGATTGATGATGTGGGGGGATCACCTGCCCCTCTTCCCTCATCCCACCCTGCTGGCGCTGACCGTAGACTTAAGACTATAGCACCTCTACAGCTTATCCACAATTGCTGCTTAGTATTATTGATTGTGTATGTTTTATTTTGGCAATTGCTATACATAGTTTATGTCACAAGAGATGCTAATGATTTTTCTGTACAACTTAAGCTGAGATAACAAGTGGTCCGCAGTACTGCGCATAAACACAGAAAAAATAGGGAAGTGCTTTGGATTCCTGGGGTTACAGAAGTGCAGAATCCTCTCTCGTAAGGGGTGTATCTCTTTTGTTAACATTATATGTATCAATACTTGCTGAGCCATACTGCTGTATGTATCCTGCACGAAATCTCAATAAAAGATACATTTAATAAAAAATCATTATTGAAATGTGGTCAGAGACCTGATGGTCTTCTGACCCCAGCAAGCCACCTGTGATGGTATTCATTTGGTGTAAGTTGCAATTTAAGACCTAGCTCACTAACATTCATAAGATAGGGCGAATGGTGATTTTGCAATCTGACATACTGATATTTAAGTTCTTTCCAAAATGTCACGGAATTCTCAAAAAGTAAGCTATTTGCAACGACTTTCTGTGAATCCAACTTTGGTACATCTGTCCTTAATTAGTAATGGGCACTGGTTTTTACTTAGCGGCAAATTAAAGCCTTTTGTTTTTTTCTCTACTTCTCTTTCGGCCAGATTCATCAAGCTTAATTGCGCTCGCAAAGGGCCAGATTCTGAGAATCTGGGCCTTTGCGAGTGCAATTTTTGCATTTGAGATTCATCATCCCAACTGCAAAAATCGCTTTTTGCGAAATCGCATATTTGCGAGGAATTGGATTTAAGGAATCTATATTAGAGATTCCTTAAATGCAATTCATTAACCAATTTTAAATTGCGATTTCGCAATATTGGGCTATTTACCACGAAGTCTGACTTTGTGGTAAATAGCGAAAAAATAGAAAAAAGCACTTTAGTGCATTTTTCTCTGTTGCATGTTACACACACACATGTCCTTTGGACATGTGTGTGTGCAACACCTGTGTAAATTTGCATTTCAGGGGTGCTACAGGGTGTCCTTTGGACACCCCTGGCACCCTTGAAATCGCTATCTTATTTGCGATTAGCTAATTGCTAATCGCAAATAAGGCCCATAGGAATGAATGGGGAGTATTCCTTATTTGCGATTAGCAATTTGCTAATCGCAAATAAGGAATGTGTAGGAATCACAATTTATTTAGCGATTCCTCCATGAATCCCGTTTTGCAAGTCCTTAATAGCGATTCCTTAATAATCGCTATTAAGGACTCGCAAAACGGCTCTTTCATGAATCTAGCTGCTAGTACCATAAATTCACACTGGCCGCACAAGACAACCGATTTCTAGGTTACAAACCTGTGAATAAATAAATAATCGTGTGCAAGCCAATGCGGCAGAAATGTGAAAGACAGTGTAATGCACTTAGATAGGATGCTCGTTTAGGGGCTGAAGACAATTCAGGAAGTATTAGCCAGAGTCAGTATTTACATGGCATCCAAAAATGACCTCTCAATTTATTCACCATGTAGCTCTTGCGGAATTTGCAAGCCAAACGTATGGTTCCACTGACTAGTTCGCATCTTCAACTGCAAAAATGTTAAACATTGCCACATTTCCTTACACTAATAATATTCCCATTACAAGACAAGACACCCGTATGTATCACAAAAATCTAAACAAGTGGTTTAGCTTACATTAGTCTGAAATGAAGAATGACCTATAGTAAAAGTAACCAAGTGAGGTAGTGTGCCTATTCCCGGACCGCACTACCTAACATTATCATTCAACTGCAGGTAATGAGCAGCAGAAGGTCCAAAAAGGGATGTTCCAAGTGGCCATCATGGCTGGACAGTGCTTTTATTTCATGGGGCATCTCTCCACTGGGCTGGAGCCCTTGGTGGCTGCTTTTGAAAGCCACGGGCTGTCCCTGGTGCCTTTGTCACTTTCCCCAGCATTCCCTTGCTAATTGCAGAAGGCACAGTGTAGGGAGGTAGGATGACTGCATGGTTCCCACAGTTTTTCCCTGGTGTTTTGCTGGTTTTTGACTAGTCTGACTGGGATCCTGTTTATCAGGACCCCAGTCTATCCGCTTTCTCCCTAAAATGTTATGTCACTTACTTAGGTCCACTCCAGGTTGGATACTGGGGTATCCTTGCCAGACCCTAGTATATGGTACACATAGGTACCCCAGAGGCCTCCCATGAGCTGAAGCGTGTATTATGCCACCCATGAGAGGCCATGCAAAATGAATCTCCAGGCATGCCATTGCATCCTGTGTAAGTTGGTACATGCACCACTTACTTAAGATATAGGTTTACTATATTTAAGGGTCACTACAATTAAAACCCTTTAAGTCACCCCAATAGCACGCCTTGACAATCCTGAAGGCAGGGTGCTTGGTTCTAAGTGAGAGGGTGCACTGCATGAGCAGGACACCACTGTAGCCTATGGAGTCCATTCTCCCGGGTTGTTAGTGCTGCAGCTATTTATGACATATAAAGTGGCATTATGCGACCGCATGATGACCAACTCTAAAACGGCTGAAAGTAAATCTATCTTGTTTGGTATCAAACATTGTGGAATCATTCGCCCACACTAGTAACCGGTGTGGCAGGTATGATTTCACCCCTCATTAACAAGCTTTGTGAGGTCCCTGGTGTTCCCGGTTGCCGCTGTCAAGGCTTGTCGGGGCTCTAGCCAGACACCAAACCTTAGCACTCGACATCCTTCGTGGGAAAGCTCGTATCTGGTTCCTGGTCATCCTCAGCGTCTCCTGGTCCTTGTAGCTGTAGAGACAAGTTCTCCATAAACGCACGTGAGCAACCGGCATCGGTGGGCATACATCTACCGAGCCCCAGGTCACTCCTGGGTGACCCAGACTCTGTCTCCTCTGCTTTCAGGTACTCTTCAACAAGAATCCACCTTCGGATTCCAACGGACACTTTTCTTCTTTCCCGTAGTGGCTTTTCCTCAAGGTCCTTCACTGAGATCAACGGCTGTTTCCAGCACCATTATTTAATGATTGTCTATGTGCAAGAAGGCATACCTTCTTGCACATTAACAATCACTAATGGTGTTTGCCTCTTTCTATCTGTGCTACAGAATGCAGCACACATAAATGAAGCCACAACAGGGGAAATAAAAGTATTTCTCCTCCTAGTGCCATTCTAACACCTGATATTGCATGGCATCATTTTTGGTGCTGCCTCAGATTTACAGATCCTTGTAAATCTGGGCAGCATCAATAGGCAATGGGTGTTGTGGTGTAACTCCCACTGCAGCACCCACTGCACAGACCTTTCACGGAGATGCCTGCGTGAAAGGGCACCATATTTACAAAGCGGCGCTAAATCACAAAAAGTGGCTTAACACCACGTTGTAAATATAGTGCAGGGCATTGCCCCACCTGAACGTCAGTAGACGTGACGTTCCAGTGGTGTAATCCCCTGGTGAATATTCCCATAAGTATGATGTTTTGTTATTTTCACTGCATGTATTCACAGTTTACCGGCAAATAGGAGGCTGTGGACGAGCTAAGCCTATGTCATTTGACATAATTATGTGTCTAGGCATATGTGATGTAACAGTGCTTAATTTGTAAAAGAAGGATTGCTGGTGCCCGAAGTTTTATTTAGAAGCCTACTGCAGTGCTATTACATGTCATCGAAAACCAAGGCTGAGTAGTATGGAATTCAACTCAAGCCTCCTTAATCCACTACTAGAAGTCCCCTGCTCCTTTATCTTATTCCTGCAGGTTCCTGCTTTCTCCCTGTGTGACAGTACTCCATATTTCATTTCTCCTTTCCGCATTATTTCTTTTTCTCTCGCACTTGCTCTGCGGATATGACCGTTGAGGAACAATAAGTGCCGGTTCCCAAAAAGTGCCAGTGGCCCACACTGACAGCCACCCGCTCAAATTAAGCACAACACTTGCAATTTCGTGAATCCATGAATATAACATTTCAGTCAGAGTTGTTTACTGATTTTGTGGGGGTTTATTTCATGACAAACCAGGATGTTGAAATTCAATCACCATAACAAAATGCAATACATTTGGAGTTAGGACCCCCGTGCTCGCTTTATCTCCCACATCTCCTTTATTCACTCGGCTTTCCCTACGTTTCCCGTGGCAACATTCACATCTTTAACCTTAGTGGCTGGAAATAGACTAGCAGTATTCAGTGTAGACAGAATTCGCAGTTTCAGAAAGCTGAAAATGACTCAACTTTATTTAGTTTTGCTTGCGTGATACCTTTCGCTGTTTCGCCACACTTGCCCCGCAGTTACTCTGACCTGATCTGCATTTCGTTGAGCGAGGAAGGCCCTGCCAAAACAACGGACTCTTGCGCTGTAGAGACCCCCCACCGCCTCCCTTCCGCCGTCCTGCTGTCTGCCTCCATCTGACAGCGGGGCCGCCGAGTGGAGTGAGGCGAGGGGCTGCCTACAACTCCCGGCAGCCCTCGAGGTCTCCAGCCACACCCCCTTCACGACACGCTAGGAGGCGCATAAAGGGCGTGGCTTGGTCAAGATACATACTATGTCAACAAGAGGCTCCAGAAGCAAAACCATAAAGAAAAATATGGCGACCACAGTTGGTCCCATCGAACAGTTCCTTCACAAAGTAAATGAAACCATAGACCAAACAGTATCGATGATTGATCGTCGTGTTTCATATGAACTTGATCAAGCACGACGCTCATCCATGGGTGTCCTCGCACAGGCTCAAACTCCAAATGTTGCACTACAAAACAAGTCAACTTCCGAGATAAATGTTGAAATACACGCACTACCAAATACAGTTGACCTTTCAGTAGCTTCGCAATGGTCCAATTCACAATCTTCTCAGGACCTCGAACAGACTCCTGATATTTTTGCTACAATACAACCTTTCGTTTTTTTGGCATAAAAAGGGAGGTCAAATGCTTGATAAAAATAAGATTACATTTACTATGCATTATTCAATATTTCCTGCCTGCCCCATATATTTAGAATTTTGAAGTAATAATTATTACATTCACAGTCTGAGCTAACTTTACCATCTGTTCTACCAGGTCTTCAAGAACATCTGATAATCAGTCCTACGTAACATCAGTGGAAGCAGCAAATGGGTGATGCCAGGATGTCATGGGTCCCTGTTCTACTCCTTTTCTACTTTACAGGTGCCTCTTCCTAGCATCACATCCCTTCTGTAGAGCTTCTCGCGCACACCTGATATCTCATTACCGTGATGCGTGGTCTTCCTATTGATAGCCACCTTTTTTCTGGCACCACTTTCTGTGCTTGCTCTCTTTTCATCAAGCTTTTCATGAAGCTCAGCTGCTTATAGCCAAGGGTTTACAGCATGAGTACCATTATTTTACAAGGAAAATTAAACAGTTAGGACCTAATTATGACTTTTGGCTGTGCGGGATGGGCAGCACACCACTGCCACGTCCCGCACAGCCTAGACAACTTAAAAGTGTTCTCGCTGTTGGGCGGCGTGGCAGTTCCCGCTGTGGTGCCTCTTTCAAAGCGGGAAAGCCCCACAAGGTTCTGCATGGCATGGAGTGCAACGTCAATGTAGTGCAGGAACTGGCGTGCAAGCACACAGGGGGACACACATTGTGCCCCTCTTTGTGCATCCATAGAGTCTGTGGCACCCTTTGTTTCCTCTTGGCCACAGTTTTCATGGTGGTGGAACCGTCATGAAAACCGCGACGGAGTGGAAACTCGTAATATGCTTGACAGGACCGCAGCAGTCCCACCAAGCATATTGAGGCCTCTGAACCACTGCCCAAATGCCAAAATATACAATTATTTTTTACCCTTAATTTCACAAAAACTACCGAATAGATTTACATCAAATTTCAAATTGTACATTCAGTCGACCAAGGTTTAGCGTCCTGGCAAATTTGTTGTAAATCCATTCAGCAGTTTTTGCTGTAGCCCTGCCAAAAGAAGTCCATCGAAAATGCATAAGGATTTAGCATTTAGGTACCCCTTTTTTTCTTGATCCCCACCTGACAGATCACTCCAAAAGTTGAAATGCATAAACTAATCAAAATGTAGCATCGTTTTGAAAAGTTTTGTGGAGTTTCGTCTAACTGTGCCAAAGCTATGAGCAACCTATGGAAAAGCAGACCTAACTAGAACTAGAAGTACTATATATATATTACATACATATATATATATTAAATACATCCAGATTTGGTGCTTAACTGCTCATTACTATTCCAATGGTAGTTCCATATGTTTCCGCTAACCTTTGCACTTTATTTTATCTTCATCACTTATGCACTTTCTCTTCACGCACTTTATATTCCTGCTGCTATACATACTGAATTGCTCATTTGCACAGAATCGATATATTGTTCATTCGTATTTCACAGAAAAAAATGTGTTTTAATATGAATATAATTGAGTATATTTTTATGGATTCGGATGAATTACTGGATTTAACCAGATATGACTTGGTGTTTACTAGTCAGCAATGGCAACAATGTATCAGCGATAGTGCGTTCTCTTTGTTTATTATATGTCACGTGACTATGGTGGGCGCCACCAGGGGGCGGCGTCAATGGCACTGCATACACTTATAAAAGTAGCATAATGATTGAAAACATGTTGCAGCGTGATCAAGGGCTTTCCACCCGAAACGCGTCGCTGGTTCTGTTTTAATCAATAAAATTACCATCTTGCTGACTTGCTGGTCCGGTCCTCTTTCTTTGCTGGCGTGGAGGCGGTGTCTGCGAGCGCAGAGCGAGCTGAGGAGGAACCTATTTTTCATTTGTTAACGGAGTTTGATTTGCCTCCGTAACGGACCCCTTCGTCGACTGCTGACAGCTGCTTCAAATCACTTCTTTCGGATCTCGTGTGGGAATCGCAGCAGCTGTCCCCGGACGTACTGAGACCCTGCCGCTCTGGTGTGGCGCTTTGAGCAGCCCCGAGGATTCGCGTCGGAGGACGTGGGACGCGGAGCAGTTCCTGCCATTGACCAACGGTGAGTGCGTTCTCAAATGCAATGTCGTCCGGTGACGGAGTTAATTAGCAGCAGTAGAAAACGAGTCTGATGTGTGCTCGTAGAAATTGAATACAAAACAAACAGAACTTCCACAACATGGATAAAGATGAAATCGACAAACAGCGGGAAGAAGCCGCACTATCACTCTTTGATGCCACAGACGCACCTTCCAACCGCAATACAGAACAAACGCAAGGTGAACAATGCAACTCGCAAACAAAAGATTTAAAACAACTATTTAAGGAGCTAGTGAAATTGCGCAAAGCCGAGTGTACGAAATGGTGGGAGCACAAATCCCTCAGCAAATACGAACAAGTGGGTCGTGTGCCACGAGGATTGAGGATTTTATTGGCCCCTAGTTTCGACAACCCAGACCCAGCCATGCTTCAGGAATGGGGGGAAAGCAACTTGGCCGCATCAATGAACTTAGTCTGTATACTAATAAAATATGCTGCTAGTGACCGAGTTAAATTGTTGGACAAAATCAAAGCACTAGAATTGGAAATTGACGCCTGCCAGAATGCTGCGGAAACAAAAAAACTCACGGATAACATGAATGAACAACTGCGAAAACACGAAGAAAAAATTAAAACTCGCAAGGCATCAAAGTTCACCCGTGATGCAGACGATTATCGCTTAGGCAGGATCTTTACATTCTCTAGAAAGTACAATTCAGCTAAAAGGCAGGCATACACAAAGAAGAAAAATGCTTCTGCCTCTAATCCCAACAATATTATGCCAACTACCAGCTCTGGATCAACAGCATCGAGCACCTTTGATGCAAATGGAATAGCCCAACAAACTGACTCATCGGTGACAAGCGCATCCAGCATGGAATCACTATCGTCTGGCTCTACCAATAGTGATTTAAACTCAATTGGACTGGAAACATTAAATCTCCAGCAGGAAATGGATTTTATAGTGGAGGAGAGGCTCCAAACCTTGAGATCGTGGCAACACAATCCACAAACAAACAAAGGAGGAACAAACGTAGGAAGGAATGACGGCGCAGAAGGAAGCAACGCCGGGGAACAACTACAGCAAAAGAAAAAGAAAAAAACATGGGGGAAACGACGATAAGCAACAATACCATTATCAACCTCTCCAATGTGGTTCTTGATAAAGCTGAAGAGCAATTACTTGCATTGGGATTAAACTTTTCACCAATCCAGCATTTCAATTACACCACTACTAAGGTGGATCTCTTCTGCTTTATAAGAAAACTTAAATTAAAAAAACACTTTGCTTGTCAATCAGCTAAAGACCTTGGTTCCCAAAATGACGACATAAGAGGAAATGAATCCGATGAAACTACGTCTTTATTGGCATCTGACACACATGTCTTTCTAGATGCCAATGACTTGCTTAACTCTAATGACAACATTGAACCGAATCCTATTGATTCTACTCAAGATCGTCTTAGACAGATTCCTATTCCTCCCAAAGGTGCAGGTTTGAGCCCTTTCCACAGTAAATCAAAATTCGTACCTCTGATGCCAAAAGATGCGATTGACATTTACCACGATTGTGTCACCAATGACATTAAGAAGTTGTACACTCATACTAACAGCAAACGTTGCAAAAAAGAAACATATACTAAGATGGTCTATAACAAATTGATGAAGAAACTTGATAACAACCCTGATATAGTGATTAAGAAATCTGATAAGGGGGGCAATTTGGTGATTTGGCCTAAAAAAGACTACATCGCTGAGGCCAAACGCCAACTTGAAGACCCAGCCTGCTATACAAAGAGTACTCACAAGGAATATGAAAAAGCAATATCTCATTTACACAAGTCTTTGAACCAATGGAAAAGGGAAGGCTTAATATCACCGGAAGAGCATAAATATATGTATGTGAACTTTCCAATTTTGCCTTCTCTTTATCTCATTCCGAAAGTGCATAAGGCCACACAACCAATACCGGGCAGGCCTATTGTTTCGGCCATTGGCAGTGCGGGAGAAAAAGCAGGAGAGTATATAGACTTTTTCCTCCAAGACTTTGTTAAACAACTCCCCAGTTTCACTCGGGACACCAGTGACTTTATATCTAAAATATCTACACTTGTATGGGAGAGTGATATGTTGCTTATTTCTCTAGACGTTGAATCGCTGTATACCAGCATAGATCATGCCAGGGGTTTATTTGCTGTACAACACTACCTTTCAAGCAGACCCATCCAATTCTATGAACACAATAAGGTGATTGTAGGCCTGATAGAATGGTGCCTTTACAACAACTTTTTTTCCTTTGGCAAGGAGATTTTTAAACAACTGAGAGGCGTGGCAATGGGGGCCTGCTTCTCTCCCAGCTATGCGTGCTTGCACGTTGGCTGGTGGGAGGAGCAGGTCCTCAAGGTTCGCCACAAGGCTTGGATGGATGGGCATGTCAAGTGCTTTTTAAGGTACATCGATGATGTTTTCATCATCTGGAAGGGCAGCAAAGAGCAAGCATTGTTATTTATTGATGATATTAATGACAATTCGCTTAACCTCAATTTCACGGCACACATTGAGAAAAATCGCATCCAATTTTTGGATGTTGAGGTATATGTCTCCAATGGAACTTTAAACACCACCCTCCATAGAAAACAGACTGCTGGCAATGCCACATTGCATGCAACCAGTATGCATCCTAAGCACACAATCTCTGGAATCCCCTATGGGGAAATTCTCAGATTAAAGAGAATCTGTAGTTCTCCCTCTGATTTTAATGCCTGCTTGGAAGAACTCTTAATCAGACTAAGAGCTAGAGGGTATTCCGAGCGGATATTGAATACAGCAATAACTAAATCTCTTTCAAGATCCAGGGAGAGCCTCTTTCCTGACTCTACTCAAATAGCTGAACCACCTCCTAATATCGAACCCCAACTGGAATGTCCACGTCTAATCACTACTTTCAGTAGGGAAGATAGGAAAATCAGGTCAATTCTTAATAAACACTGGCCGATTATTATGAGCGACCACATTTTAAACACCAGGTTGCCTTCTTCCCCAACAGTAACCTTTAGACGAGCTAAAACAATGGGCAATCATCTGGACAAAGCAGCCCCTGAATTAAAAGCTAAAGTCCCATGGCTCCGCCCTTCGAGAGGATTTTTTAAATGTTCCAGTTGTAGGGCCTGTAAGTTCAGAGTCACTACCACTCACTACCTTACCCCGTTTAGCAAAGTTGCCAAAACCATCAATGGCAACTATAACTGCAAGACTGACCATGCTGTGTATGTTCTGGCGTGCACCTGTGGACTTAGATATGTTGGCAGCACTAAGCTCCAGGTGCACGCACGGATACTACAGCATCTGCAGGCTATCCTTCACAGTGACCCCACTTACCCTGTTGCCCGACACTTTAAGCGGGCACACAACAAAGATCTTAACTGTCTGAGCTATTTTGTGATTGGGGCAGTAACCCAATTAAGACGAGGAGGTGACCGTGAGGCGGAGCTCAGAAAAATGGAGTCTAGGTTCATATTGGAACTCGATAGTCGTTGGCCCAACGGGCTCAACAATATTGAGGAAATGCATCATTTTCTGTAATTTGAAATATGAATTCCAAGCATTTCGCTCTGTTTTCTTCTGTGCAACAGATACTCGGTCTTCTAGTTAGGTTCCCTATTAGAAGTTCCTTGTGCTTTTTTTTTATATCTTGTCCCATAATTTGATGTAACAACTGGTGAAATTTATATTGACATTCACCTATGGTGACATAATCCATGCACTTTATTTTGTAATCATCTAACAATCTGCATCAACATTTTTATACAATCCTATTCCGAAATTATGTACAAGAGTTCTATGAAATCTAAACCAAGAAATAATTTTTAATTGTACAGGTTTCTTAGTATGTAGGTAATTTGTATAGATTTGTTATTATATTGCAAGAATATTTGAGATGTTACAATGAAGTGTATATATGGAGTTGCACAGACACCAACATTTGTAAATACAAAGGGGGTAAAGTTTTGCACATTTGTATGGTTGTATGGGTGTGTAAATCGGAGCTAGTAGGGGTGTATATCCTCCTTTTTTTTGGTTGACATAATAGGCTTTGCATTCTAATTAGACTTATTGTATGGTTATAATGTGTTGGTAGTATGGGGTGGTGGGGAGTGTGAGTGTGTGTATATATATGAAATATGGTCTTATTTATACATATTGTCATTTTTAGCTTCTTGGAAAAAAAGTTCTTCTTTTGTATTTTGAACTCTTTTAATAGAACTTATTACGGAATAGGATTATTTTGATGAATTTATTCTTGTGAATATCCAGATTTGGTGCTTAACTGCTCATTACTATTCCAATGGTAGTTCCATATGTTTCCGCTAACCTTTGCACTTTATTTTATCTTCATCACTTATGCACTTTCTCTTCACGCACTTTATATTCCTGCTGCTATACATACTGAATTGCTCATTTGCACAGAATCGATATATTGTTCATTCGTATTTCACAGAAAAAAATGTGTTTTAATATGAATATAATTGAATATATTTTTATGGATTCGGATGAATTACTGGATTTAACCAGATATGACTTTGTGTTTACTAGTCAGCAATGGCAACAATGTATCAGCGATAGTGCGTTCTCTTTGTTTATTATATGTCACGTGACTATGGTGGGCGCCACCAGGGGGCGGCGTCAATGGCACTGCATACACTTATAAAAGTAGCATAATGATTGAAAACATGTTGCAGCGTGATCAAGGGCTTTCCGCCCGAAACGCGTCGCTGGTTCTGTTTTAATCAATAAAATTACCATCTTGCTGGTCCGGTCCTCTTTCTTTGCTGGCGTGGAGGCGGTGTCTGCGAGCGCAGAGCGAGCTGAGGAGGAACCTATTTTTCATATATATATATATATATATATATATATATATATATATATATATATATATATATATATATATATATATATATATATATATATATGTCAATCCAACCCGTCACCAAAGTGCTAGGCGAAATCGTTGTTTTAAATGCTGGTATTTATTTCATAACATGTGGATAAAAAGCTGCCATCAGACGCGTTTCGGGCACGTCCGTGCCCTTGCTCACTGACAAATGACAACTAGCTTCAGCACATTTTTAAATCAGCCACATCTGCTCTGTTACGCGCCAAAACGGCAAAGGTGATAACAATAGTGGAAGGATTAATAAGATAAAAACATTATTATCTAGGTCGAAAACATGGGCGCCATCTTGTAACGTGGACAGATAGTGTAGCCCCACTGTTGACTATATAGCAACCATCCTTGTATTGTTCATTCTTATCAGTACAGATACGGATATTAATCACAGTTAAAGACATTTTTAATAAGGTCTGTCACTATTGCTGCACAAATGCAATTAGACTGTACTGTTATTATAAGAAATATGATGGACAACTTGATGTCATTCCCTTAGTCCAACATATATATATCAAGGAAAGATTCACTTCACCAAAGAAAGAACCAGAGGGGCACAAGCAGGGGGTCATGAAGGAAGCACTTTAATGCAGCACTGGAGGCATGACGCGTTTCGGGAAGAGTCCCTTTATCAAATGCCAAACACCGACTGCTGCCACCTGTAGCTTATCTGTGATCCATCTTGCTGCCATTGGTGGAAGCCCAGCTGAGCCAAATTTCATGAACGTCTGGACGCTGTCTCATTGAAGACTTCGTTTCCCAGCATGCACCATCTTGGCTGCCAGGTAAGGGTTTTCAGTTAGGCTCAATGATTTTTGGTTTGCTCTTTCCCAACATTTTTGTACCACTTTTTTGTTGTACTTTCTTTTTTGGAAGCGTCTGATGGTGTTTGTACTTTGTTTATTCCATTCCTTTTCCTCGCTACAGATTCTCCTGAGGCGGAGGAATTCTCCGTACGGTATGCTGGATATTAATGATTGTTGGTGGAAGCTTGTAGCTTCAAGGGTGGCATTGGTAGCCGTGCTTTTTCGGTGAAGTGTTGTTTCCATATGATTATTGCTTATGTACACTTTCGTGTCCAAGAAGATTGCTTTTGTTTTATTCATTGTGTATGTGAATTTTAGACACGGGTGCTGGTGTTCAATATTGCAAAGTATTCCTGAAACTTTTCTTCACTCCCATTCCACACTATAAATAGGTCGTCTATAAATCTTTTCCAGGTTACAATGTGTTGGGTGTGTTCTTGATGTTTTTGATTCCATGCTATTGTCTCTTCCCACCTGCCCATAGCTATGCAAGCATAGCTTGGGCTGAAGGAAAAGCCTTTTGCGGCTCCATTCTTTTGTCGATACATTAATTCTCCAAACATAAAGATGTTGTTGGTGAGTACCTTGTGGATCATTTCCATCAACATGTCATTGGGGTCTCTGTAGTGAATGTTACGTTCCTTTAGATAGTATCTGCATGCGTTTAGACCCAATTCGTTGACAATAGCATGGAATCAAAATCACATGAACATATACCTGTTAATCACTTTTAAAAAACATGAATATAAATAAAATATTTTCAAAACACTAACACATTATGAACTATCGCAAATCAATTTAAAAATAAATGCATAGAAAAATAATTTAAGATAATAAAATGCTATTAAAAAGATATAACAATATTACATTTAAAATTAAATAATCTTTAAATATTTTAAGCATATGTAAATATTAAATATTTTTTAACAGTATCAGGATAAAATAATATGTAGTTAGCTAACTCTGATCCAAAAATATTAAAAAATAAAAAAGAATGCACAACAATTCAATTACATTATTATAAATAAACTCCTACATAAATATCACAATATATATATATATATATATATATATATTGGGGTGTTAAATGTACTATTCTGGCCCCAGTCTAACAAACACTGGTGAAATTACATACACTGTGGAATCAGACTTACTATTCTAAACTCCAGACCAACAAATATTGGGGAAAATACTCACATTGGTAGGGTCATATTTCCTTTTCTAACTTCAGTATAACAAACATTATAAAAAATACATACATTGGAGGTCGGGTCAGATTTACTATTTTAATTCCACAATAATAAATATTGGCGAAATTGCCTATATTAGCAGTGTTAGATTCAGTGCTCAATTTATAATGAAATAAGTTCAGGACTATAGTCAGGAGGGTACTGCAGCTTTCACCACACATTGTCCCTGCCATGCTGACAATGATAGTGACAACACAACTACTAACCCTCACACTCCTACAGGTGTGACAATTTGGACTATGTCACGCCTCCAAAGCTATAGGAATGGCTTGGGCGGTAGGTAATAGTAATTTTTAAAGCATATTGAATGAATAAGTAACTGTTGTGGTCAGCTCTAAATTAGCCAGACACCGCCATCTTGTGGCAGACTTTCACAAGTGCTTGTGTGACAAGTGCTGGTGCCAAGCACCAGAAACCACTGGTTTAAATAAACCCCCAGTTAGATATATTATTCTAACTCCAGCATGGTGTTACAAACATTGGGGCAAATTCATATATTAGAGAAGGTGGGCCTTAGATTACATATTCTAACTCCAGTCTAACAAACATTGGTAAACGTACATAAATTGGGAGTCAACTTTGCTATTCTAAATCTAGTCTAACAAACATTGGAGAAAGACCCATTGGGTGGGTGGGTGTGTTGGGAGGGCACTTTTTTATTTTAGCTCCAGTCTACCAAACGCTGTGGAATGCTTAGGCCCTGGGTAGCATCAAATTTACTGTTCTAACTTCAATACAACACACATTGCAGAAAGCGGATCCAATGAAAAGTAAGATTCATTACTCTAGCTCCAGTGTACCAAACATTGCACATTTTTTAATGTAAGAACTAAATAATAATTATAATACACAGTATCCATCGACCACCTCCAACATAACACACAAACATAATAGAAGAGCAATAGAATCTGTACCTTTAATATTATTTAAAAATAACTAAAAATATATTTACAGTAACATAATGAAATAGAAACATACACAGTTTATTAAATAAATATCATAAAAGTATAGAAAAAATATTATTGTAAAATATTTTTGTAACTTAGATGTTATTGTAAACAATGTAAAAATAAAAACAATATTGCCACCTTCAAAACTTTTGTGTGTAGGTCACGATATTTTAAGCACGATATTATTGTAAAATAATAATTTGTGAGTCAGTGGTTAATGGGAGCACCAAGACTAGTAGGCCATATCCACTGAGATTTGGAACATAATCACGTTCAGATTGGTGTTTAGCCTTGTAGGGACCCATGAGTGAGGCGCAGCATCAGTTTCTATGGACTTCTGAATCCGAAGCAAGGAAAGAGTTTGAAGCAAAATTGACATTATAGATTAATAGTGTAATACGTTATCTTAGAGGAACACAAACTCTCCTTTCACAGGTAATACCCGTTTGTAAGGTACAATTTTATTAACCTAGAAGTCACGCTTCGGCATCGTCATTCGTGAAACGTATTCCTTATAATGATATGCATGTTAATATACCATTGCGGTCCCCGGAGATAGAGGAACTGGCTCAGCATGCTCTACTGTAGATAGCAAAAGAGTGCAATGGTTTTAATAACGTCTATGGGAAAATGCTGACATGAAAATTCCAAGCCTAATGGAGGTTTGTGTTGAAAGAATTCTCTCATTTCATTTCTGAAAAATTCCATCTAAAAGTACCATATTGAAATTGATTGAGTTTCCTTGTTTTCTGTGATTTTTTTTTCTCACGTCATTTCAGGATGCACAGCTAGTCCCCTCCTCCCAAGCTGTGACACATAACTCTCTGTTGCGAATGAGTTTAATAAGAACTATTAATGATTAGTTTCCAGGAAAGCTGTCGCTAAAATGTTGCTTGCCAAATGTCTTTTTTGCTATCATTTCCTGTGCCATGTCAACAGAAACCAAAACTCTGCGCAAAAAAAGCAAAAGATTTTTTCAAAGAGTCGCTTATGGCTGTTATGGTATGCGGAAAGTAAAAACGCATTATGGAATTGAATATTTGAAGTGAATAATTGGGATACACAGAAAAGTTTGAAAAATAGAGGCAGAAATGTGAAAAAGACAAATAAAATGTGATCGAAAATAGAGTAATTATTTTTTTTTGTGGAACACCTTATAAAAGGAGAGACAGTAACGCAAAACATCTTTGCCTGCTATCCTAGTTGAGATGAGCATGGAACTTATACCATAAAGGCACCAGAGGTGCCTGGATCACAAAATATTTGTTTTACTTCATTTTAATACAGGCCCTTGATGGTAAATAGTACAGTGCTTTGGCCAAGTGCCTTAACCTACTGCATCATAAAAGCACATTGGTCGAGGTGGAAATATGTGACAAGAATATTTATTGTAGCGGTCGGTTTGTAACTAGGTGCAATGACACATCAGCCCCACAACAGCAACAAAACAGCACGCCACTTTTCAATAACACAAACTAATACAAAACAATGAAACAACAATACAACAACAAAAGTAGAGCTTACACACACAACAATACAACAACACAATACAGTAACATAAATCATTAACCCCCAAGCACAACTCAGCAACATAATAAAACACCTCAACACAGAACATACCAGCACAACAATAAATAAAATAAAACACACCAAATACACAACAGGACAGCTGCATACATACACAACACAACTCGATGATACACCAAAATCACAATCACGCAGTGTAGCACAACATACCACAAAACCAAAACAGCATTGATATTGTGTTTCACTCTTGTGTTGTGAGAAGTTGTGGAATGTTTTTGTGTTGAATAGATATTTTGGTGTTGAGGTGGGATGTTAGGTAGCATTGTTTTGGCATTAAGTTTTTTTGTACAGTGGTGTGTTAAAATTGCAACAAGTAGTTTTTGTAGAGTGGTCTTGATTTGTGGTATTGTGCTGTGATCATGTAGCTTTTATGTTTTTGTGGTGTATTCAGTTGTTTTTTATTGTGTGTTGTGTTTTATAATGTTGTGGTGAAATTATTATGATGTACCTTGAATGTGTCGTCATTGTGTTTTTGATATGTGTTTGTGTTCAGTTTTGTTGTGTCTGTTTACTTGATGTGTATCTTGAAATAGTTGTGTTGTTATTTTCTTAGGTTGTGTTATTAATTTGTTATTGTGTTCTGTGATTCCAATGCAGACTTTAAGAAATGCTGTTAGGTTTCAGATGAAAGGTAACAGTGCTTTAAAGTTGAAGTAAGCAAGCATTTAGCACTGTCAAATGTTGTAACATAACAGTGTTAGAGCTCTTCACTTAACTAAGCCCCCAAAAAGCAGAAAACCTGGCATAAATCATGCCTTAAATGTGTGTTTGCCCTGGTCATGTTATGAACTTCAACATTCGGTATGTAAAAGAACATCAAAAATAAAAATGAGTGGGAGGCTAAATGGATGGAACGAGCGCAAAAGAGGAGATAACCTTAGGAAAGGTACCCTTATAAAAATGAAAAAAAAACACAAATGATCTGAAAATTATATTGTTAGATTTGTTGGTCTCTAGTTGGCAGAGGTAGGTACCTTTGATAAATAGGTACCCTTGCGTCTAGTCAGGGTAAGGGGGTACACTCCTAAAATAACCTCTGCTCACCCCCGTGGTAGCTTGGCACGAGCAAACAGGCTTATCCCAGAGGCAGTGTGTTAACCATTTGTGAACACATACAGTAATCAAGTGACAACACTACAGATGGACACCACACAAGTTGTATATTAAAAATAAGTATCTTTTATATAGATTTAACACAAGAACACAAACGACAAAGATCCACAATACTATGCTTAAAATGGTAGAATTAGCTTAGTTCTCTTAAGATGGTAAATGCGACACTCTGAGTACAATGTACCTTAAGATGCGTAAGGCAAGAAAACAAAAGTGTTGCAAGGACAGTGATGTGTTGAAGATCTGGTGCAAAGAAACAAAGATGGCACTTTATTTTTGATGTGACACGCTTCCCTGTGATGAGGCGGCGTCTGCTGCGAAGTCGATCCTCTTCTCCAGTGATGCAAGATGCTTCACACAATGTGAGCCGCGACTGGCCCTGTGACACGCTTCCCAGTGATGTGGCGGCATCTGCTGCGACGCCGATCCTCTCCCCTGGCGATGCGAGGCCCGTTGACAATGATGCGAGCCGTGACAGGCCCTGTGACACACTTCGCGATGATGCGGCGGCATCTGCTGCGACATCGATCCTCTTCTCAGGCAATGCGCAACGCTTCAACAACTATGTGAGCTGCGAAAGGCCCTGCGACATGCTTCGCGGGGATGCGGCGGCGTCTGCCGCGTCATCGATCCTCTTTTCCGGTGATGCGAGTTGCTTCGGAGGCCCTGCAATGACTCAGCGGTTCTTGGGGTCCGCTACAGGCCCTGCAACATGCTTCCCGGGGATGCGGCGGCATCTGCTGCGACGTCGATCCACTTTTCCGGCGATGCGAGGTGCTCTTGTGTTGTGAAGTGGCTGTTTGGCGTCACGCTTCTTGCTCCTGAGTCGTGCTTCCAGCTCATTGCGACATGCAGTTCCTCAGAAAGTCCCTCACAACTGTAGGCACTTCAAAAGAACTCTTGGGGAGATGGTGGGTGAAGTTTGTTGTCCCTGATACTTCAGCAGGAGGAACACTCTTATCTCAAGCCCTTGGAGATCCTTACAAGTTGACGAAAGAACACAATGTTTCTCTCTCTTTCTTTGGCAGTCAGGCAACCACTGCAGCCCAATCCCCCAAACAGCACTTCAATTTAGAGATAGTGTCTCCTCAGTCTCTCTGGTTCCACTACTCAGAAAAGGTTTCTTCTTGTTTTCCAAAAGTGATCTAAAGTCCTGGGGTTTGGGTCCCCTCATTTATACACCGTTTCTCATTGTTCTCTGAAGGCAGAGAGGCCTTTGCCTAGTCCAACCCAGTTCTGGTCAGTCCTGGAGCACTCCGTTAACATGACTTCTTCTTTCCTTTCACAGTGCAGGGCAGAGACATCAGACGCACCATAGGGGGTGGAGCTAGCATTGTGGAGGGAAGGCACAGCCCAATTCAGGTCCCAGGTGCAACTCCTCCCACCCATCTACATGCAGATCTCTCTACTCATCCCTGTGCTGACTCACCCTGTCTCCTGAAATCCCCCAGCCTTTTTCACTCAAACTCCAGACAAGGAATACACACCCTAGCAGAGGCAGGCTTGGAAGTTAGACAAGAAAATTACTACTTTCTATAAGTGGTATTTTCAAACACAGAATGTTGAAACCAACTTCACTAAAATAAGTATTTTATCATTCTGAGTTCAGGCATACTAAACTCATATTTCTACCTAGTTCCCTGAGTCAGTTAGGATTATAAAATGTAATAATCTAACTGCCCATTCTGGCCTATGAGGAATAGGTAGCCTTGCAATATTGACAAACGAAAATGTCTGTACTTCACTATTAGGACATGCCACACACATCAGGGCTTGTACTACCTTATACTTACAATGCACTGTGCCCTTGGGCCTACCATAGGGGTGTCTGATATGAGGAAATGGAAGGTTTAGGGACTGGCAAGTGGGTGCACTTGCTTAGTCAAGATGGCAGTACCCAACTGCACGCAGGCTCTGCAATGGCAGAATTGAGACACACTTTTTCAGGCTGCGTCTGTGGGGGGCACAACCAGTGCTGCAAGTCCACTAGCAGCATTTAGTTTACAAGCCCTGGGCACACTCAGTGAACTACACTGGGGTCTGATAAGTAAACTAAATCAGCCAATCATGGAATCACTAATCCATGCATCAATTTACAATAGGGAGTGTATATGCACTTTAGCACTTTTTAGCAATGGTAAAGTGCCCAGAGTCATGAAACCAACAGGTCAGACACAATACTGGAGGAAGGAAAAAAGTTTGGGGATGACCCTGAAAAAAGAGCCAAGTCCAACATATATTATTTATTGTTCCATAGTGATTGAAATTGTAGAAATAGTCCAACATTTTGCACATTGATTCTATCTACATGACCCGTAGTAAAAATCAATGCCAAAAATTGGTTCTACAAGACAATTGAAATAAACAAGACAAGTCGAAGTGGCAAGGTGTTTGACAAGACAGAACAACACATGTTTAGATTTTACGCCAAAATAATGTGGCCAATATAATATTGTCCTGCACTTTTATCAACTCCACACTATCAACTGCCAATACACTGTCTAGACATACATACATAGGAAAGTGTAGATTTACTGTTCTACATGTAGACACCTTAACAATATATTGGTAGTTGATACTGTGGAGTTGATGTAAGTGCAAGTTGTTATACAAAATTCGTTTTGTGGTAGAACTCCAGAATATGGAAATTGTTTCTAAGAATAAAGAGATTAAAGAGAAAGATATTTCAGATTGCTGGTTTCATTACAAGAGTCTGCATTGACCAAATAAATATGTCATCTGAATAGCACATGTGCACAAAGCCACACAACATTTGCATAAACTTATTTACAGACAGCATTAACACAAACCAACACACATACACCCATTTTTTCAAAGTATGTCACACATATAAGGGCATCCATGCACACAAACATGGGGGCGTGGCTTGGCGCCGATGGAGTAAGCAGCTCTCACGCTAGCTCCTGTCAGCCAGCCACTATCGCCGATAATCCTTATCCCCCACGAGGGGCACGACAACCCACGGCATACCCCCACAACTTTGGCGAAAATCCTTTTGCGGGTCCATCTAACCACGACGGAGGACACAATTGCCACTAAGGTGGTGGTGCGCTGCTGGTCCAGATATCTGAGCAAGGTGGGTGATACAACTCCCTATTCCCCTGAAATACAGCTGACGATGCTGTGTTATCTCCCGCAGGGAGAACACTGGGCAGGGTTGGAAGACTGGGTTGACGCAGGACTGAGGGGGCTGAGCGACTTATACTGGGCTTCCAGGCTCCTTCCCTTTGAGGCCATACAGGCTGTGCACAACTTACCTGGGGGTCAATTCCTGAAGTACATGGCCTTAACAGGCAGGGTTATGATACATTGGAAGAGTGGGGTCACAGAACCAAGAGCACTGGCAGGGTGCTGATATGTTGCGCTATCAGCGGGAAGAATTAAAACAGTATCCTGCCTTTACAAGGCAATACAAAAAGATAGGCAACAGCCGTTGGAGCGTCTGAGGCTGCAATGGGAGGAAGATCTGGGCAAGCAGATACCAGAGAGGGAGGGGGAGAAAATCCTAATGCGCACCCCTAAGGTGTCCAGGAACGCACGTTTCAAGCTAATTAACTACTATGTGCTACACAGAGCATATCTGACGCCAGCCCACATTAGGAAATACTTTGTTTCGGAGTCAGCGGCCTCCCCGAGATGCGGGTACAGGCAGGCAAACATACTCCATATGTTCTGGGACTGCCTGCTGTTTCAGATGTTCTGGGGGGAGACATGCAGCAGCGTATAGGCGACCTAGTTGACAAAGAGCTTGCACACATACCGGAAAATTTCCTATTGGGGAGGTTTCCTCATACAACCAAGAATAAGGTGACAGGGAAGTTTCAAGTCCTTGCCTATGTCCTAGCCAAGAGGGAAATAGCTGGGAACTGGAAGGCTCCAAGAGAACCGCAGATTACCACCTGGAAAAGGGAGCTAGAAAGATGGGCGGGAACAGAAAGCAGGATATTATTCCGGGAGGCCAGCTGGGGAATAGGCATGCTGGACAAAGCTAGAGCCTGGGAAACCTTGGTGGGTGAGCTAATAACAACTGGACGGGAAAACACTAGTGAGGCGGGTACTCCTAGAGCAGTAGACGCAGACTCAGACATTGGCCAAGAGGACCAGCCGGCTTAAACTGACCCCAGCATTCTGGCACTACACTGCACGACCTTTGAGACCCACCTTCATACGTAGCTACTGACAAGCAGAGGTCACATCCTAATTGTTTTAAAGCAACTCAAGGGGGAGGGGGGACTGTTTTTGTTTCGGGTACAGTTACTACTCTAAGTCAATAATTTGTTGTTTGATGTTATTAACACAATTTTTGTCATCAATGTTTTGTCACAAAACCCTTCTTAGAACTAGACTGTCGAATTAAATGAAGTATAAAACGTTTTTGAATAAAGTTGGCATTTGCCTGGAATGGCAATTCAAGTCAGCTTTATTCGACAATTTTCATAAAAGCATGTTCCATATATACAAGTACATGTATAAACTATTAGTAATAAAAGAGCAATTATCAAAAATTAAGATCAATTCAATAATTTGAATCTGTCACAGTTTTGCTGGATATGCATGGCTTCTGTATTTTTGATTGCCATGCGTTTACATGCCTTGAACTCTTGAGAGAAGAGGTAAACTCGGCTCTCACATTTCCTCTGTAAATTACAGAGCAGCTAAGTACGTCCCTGCACAGGACCATTTGTTGAACAACACCATATATATTATTATCCACAGAGTCAGTAATACTGTCTCCCGTGAATGAGCCCGTAAAAGCCATTTTCAAACACGCGCTTATAAAGGCAATATTAAAGAAGGGAAAAGAAACAACTCACACTTTCATAAATTACTCCAGGCCCTGAAGCAGAAAATACATTACACCTTTGTGTGGATTTGTAATTACAGTAATAGAATAGAGAAGCAGTGTTTTATCGCAAGGTTGGGATAATATTTTTCTTGCCTTGCTCTATGACAACTGTTATAAAGAAATGGGGCGAAGTACACTCATTTCAGTCAGATTTCCAATAGAAAACTAAATGTGATTGTTTTTATAGTGAGCACACATTAACGTCTTCGAGTCCTCGAATGACCGACAATAACACAGCACTGCAACCTAAAAGAAAAGAACAGACAAAGGGTGATAATAAAGATGCTGATTTATATATATATATATATATATATATATATATATATATATATATATATATATATATATATATATATATATATATAAAAATTATTTTTTGTTTGTTTGTATTTTCACGGAAAAAACAATTAAAGATTGTCTAAACTAAAAAAAGTCATGAATTTGAGAGTGATGGTGTGCAACGCAAAATGTATGCCTTAACTCTTTATTCTGTCCTCTCTGCTGACTGATTTTTACTATGCCATCAGCTAAGGCATAGCTGCCAAGTACTGAGTTTTCCCATGTGTGACATTTCCCATGTTTATGGTGCACTTATGTTTGACTTTATGAGTGACACTTCATGCAAGCCGAACTGCGCAGTTAAAAAGATAATATAAAAAATACCCACTTTTTTGTGTAATATAAATATTTACAAATGGTCCAAAAACATTCCAGAATGCAAAGTTATCTTGCCCAAAAACCCAAAGTGAATGAATGAATGAAATTGTACTTGTATAGCGCATTGCTACCCTGACGCCTCCCAGCGCTGGATGATAGAAGAGAAGAGGAAAGGAGAAGCTGTGATGTTAAGGGAATGTCTTTAGGAGGTGGGTTTTTGAGAGCTTCCGGGAGGCCAAGAGGTTGTTGTCCTTTTGTAAAGTGAGAGGTAGAGTGTTCCAGATCTTTGCAGCATTAAACGAAAAGGAGCGTCCACCCCATCTGGATCTTCAAATTTCTTGGGGGCGGCCAGGCCAAAGTAATCTCTAATGCAAGATCCTAGGCCATTTTAAAGCTTCTTAAGGGGATTGTCCCTCCCTCTTGAGTACCGCCATCAAAGAGACACAAAAAAGCAAACACACAACTGTTCTGTGTTCTTTGTATTTGTGAAATGTGTGACTTGCAAAATTAATTTAGCAGTGAAAAATGTATCTATCAATCAATCTATGGATTTTGAAAGCGTGGCTAATCACCCAGGATGGGTATCCAGGTGATGCGGGAGTGGCATTTGCATAGAGATCAATTAAACAGCCAGGTCTTGAGGGCCTTCCTGAATTCAAGATGAGAGGTAGAGGTTCAAAGGTGCAGAGAGGGGTTGTTCTAGGATTTTGCTGAGAAGTAAGAGGAGGAACGTCCTCCACTGTTACGCTGACAAAGGTACAGGGTGTGAGGGACGGACAGGGATGCGGATCACAGGTGTCTTGAGGGCTGGTTGTCATTCAAGCAGCGGTTGATGTAGGCTGTACCTTGTTTGCGCAGGGCCGTGTAGATGTGGATCAACATCTTGAATAGGCTTCTCTTCTGTACGGGGAGCCTGTGGAGTTTCCTGAGGTGAGGGGTGATGTCAGTTTGCAGAGGTCGAGGATGAGTCTGGCTGAACAGGTCTGAATGGTCGGATGGTGATTCCTGTGTAGAGTGCATTACCGAAGTCCAGATGGCTGGTGATTGGGGCCTAGGTGACGGTGTTGATGGGGGGCCACTTGAAGATTTTCCATAGCATGCGAAGTGTGAGGAAGCAAGCGAAGGAGATTGTGTTCATCTGGGATTTCATGGCTAGCTTGCAGTACAGTATTATGAGGATGTTTCTTGCATAGTTGATCGATGTGAGTGAGGATCCTAGTTCCCCTTGCCACCACAAGTCCTTCGACGAAGGCATGGTAGTTGCCGAAGATCTGCACTTCCAGTTTGTCTGTGTTGAGTTTAGACAATTGTTTTTCATCTAGTCACAACACTTGTCATACATCTGCGGAGGTTGGCCCTTGTGGTGGCGGGGTCTTTTGAGAGCTAGAGGATGAACTGGGTGTTGTTGGATATGATGTTTAATCTGTAGGTTTTAACAATATTGGCCAGGGGGTCATGTAGGTTTTGAAGAGAGTGGGGCTTAGGGATGAGCGCTGAGGAACATCGAGGGTGATTTCTTTAGGCTCAGAGGTGAAAGGTGGTAGACCGACTCTCTGCATTTTTCCAGTAAGGAAGGAGGCGATCCACTTAATGACGATTCCTTGAATTCCAATGTAATGTAGTCAGTTTATCAGGGAGTGGTAAGATATGGTGTCGAATGATGCTAATAGGTCGAGGAGGATCAAAGCCAACCTTTCTCTTTGGTCGAGGAGGGTTCCGATGTCGATGGTGGTTTCAGTGCTGTGGTTGGGGAGGAATCCAGCTTGGCAGGTGTCAAGAAGTGGCTGTTCTCCAGGTGTTGCCTGAGTTGGCGATTGATGGACTTTTCCAGGACTTCGGTAGAGAAGGAGAGCAGGGTGATGGGCTGGTAGTTGTTGAGTTCTCTGGGGTCAGTGGTAGGTTTCTTTAGAAGATGTTTTACTTATGGGTGTTTCCATCCTTTGGGAAAAGTGGCCAATATGAGAGAGGTATTTAATAGGGTGGTGAGCTCACTGATGTTCCTGTTGGTTCCGAGGTTGAAGATGTGGTCTGGACTGGGGTTCGTTGGAGCTCCAGAATAGACAGAGTTCATGTGGGCTGTGGTTCTTGTGGGGTGAGCTGATGCCAGTTTGTGCATAGGTGATTCAGGGTGGTTTCAGTGGGTGTGTGGAGGAAGATGTTAGAGGAGGTAGACTGGGGTTTGAAGTTTTTTTAGATGGTGAAGATCTTTTCATGGAAGAAGTCTGCCAGTTTGTCGCAAAGTTTTGTGACGGGGTGATGCTGTTTTTAGTGGTGGTGGGGTTGGAGAACTCTCCTACGTTGTTGAAGAGTTCTTTGCTGTGGTTGGAGCTGGATTTGATGCGGCCCCCCCAAGGACGTTCTTTTTAGTTTGTCTCTGTACCCGGTGGTAGTGCTTGAGAGTCATCTTGACAGTGGCCTGTCTGGGGAATCCATGCTGGTGCGCCATTTCCTTTCTAGTAGCTTACAATCATGTTTCACGGCTCTCAGATCTTTGTTGTACCATCTGGCCTGTTTTGTGGATCTCCTGTGTGTGCTGGATCTAATAGGGGTGACGTTCTTGGGGCAGTCAGGGATCCAGGTGCTGAAGATTTTACAGCATAGTGTAGTTTGCGAGCCGTTTCCGGATGGTAAGTGTTGACGGCATTGGACCACTGGCTCTCCAATACTTTGCTCCAGCTGCGGTGGGGTGCGCTTGGGAGCTTAGGGGCATTGGCGTTGGGCTGGTGATGCTAAAGTGGATGATGGTGTGGTCAGTCCAACTGAGATGGGAGACGTGGCTGAACTTGACTTGCTTGAAGTGAAGATAGGGTCAAACATGTGTCCCGTGACTTATTTCAGGCTGTTGACCAGTTGGGTGAGTCCGATGTTGTTCATGCTTTCAAAGAGGTTGGCTGTGCTGGTGTCATTGAAGTCCTTGCAGTGGAAGTTAAGGTCTCCGGGGAATATGCAGTCTCTGGAGTCTATGGGATGGCATTACTAAAGCTAGGACACAGGCCTGGAGGATTATATGCAAGGGTGCCTCTGATGGTGGACTTTCCATCAGTTTGAAGCTTGGAGTTGAGGTGTTCCATGATTGGGGTGGCGCTTCGGTAGTGGTGAAATGGATGATGGTCTGTGGATGATGACGATTCTGCCTCTATGTTTTTTAACCCGGTATGCTATTTTGTAGCCATCAGGTGTTGCTGCGGCGATGTCAGATGCAGGGATGAGCCAGGTTTTGGTGAGGAAGATGACATCAGCGGTGAGACTGGTGATGATATCGCAGATCCTGTGGCGTGCTTGCAGAGTGATCATGTGTTGAGGAGGAGGCATTCAAGGTGTCCCAATGGGAGGGTGCTGTGCTGTTTGGTCAGCAGGGGGGTGGAGGTGCCAGGAGCTCTGTTGCAGCAGACGAAGAAGCAGTGTCTGCAGGATGAAAGTCCTAAAATAGAATTGGGTGCCGTGCGGCAGCAGATGTTGTTGCGGTGATCGGTGTTCTAGGTCTGGAAGGTTTGGCTGCAGTGTAGTAGTTGGGGTTAGAGATCCAGGATTCCTCGTGCTGGACGTGGCCTTTGGCACAACTTTGGCATGCTGCGGCCTCCATTAAGTAGATCCTGGGAGGAGGGAGGAGGGAGGGGCGCTAGGTGGTTGGGATAGTGGGAATGCGGAAGCAAGCAAAGAGAGATAAGGCAAAGAAAGGAATAATGTGTACAGAACTGATCAAGAGAGCAGGCAAAGAAAGAAATAAAGAAAGCGGACAAAGAAAGGAATAAAGGGCAAAGAAAGGATCAAGAGAGAAGGCAAAGTAAGGAAAATAGAATGAGGGCACACAAGGAAATACAGGGCACAAAAGGATCAAGACAAGGGGCAAAGAAAGAAAGAAACAAAGTAGGCAAAGAAAGGAATAAAGGGCTAAATTAAAGGCTAAAGAGAGTGAGGAAGAGTCAAGGCACAGAGAGTGTCAGAAGAATCAGGGCACCAAGGGAGGTCAGCTGCTCGGTGGAGGCCAAGGGAGCTGGACAGGGACCTGCTTTATGTAGTCAGGCTGTTGCTTCCATAATGTAGGCCTAAGAGGAGAGAGGGGCTTTGGGTGGTGGGGCAGGCCTGGTAGGAGGCGAGAAAAAAAACAACAAAAGCAGGCAGTATGGTAGGAATGCAGAAGCAAGTGAGGAGAAATAAGGCAAAGAAAGGGATAAAGGGCACAGAAAGGATGAGGAGATTGAGCAAAGAAAGGAATAGAGAAAGCAGGTGAAGGAAAGAAGAAAGGGCATGGATAGGATCAAGAGAGGGGGCAAAGCAAGAAATAAAGAAAGCGGGTAAAAAATGAATAAAGGGCACAGAAAGCATATTGAGAGCGGGCAAAGAAAGAAAGTATCAAAGAAAGGAATAAAGGGCAGCAAATCAAAGCAAGGCAGAGCCAAGCCCCAGAGAGGGTCAGCAGAACCAGGGCACCAAAGGAAGTCCGCTGTTTGATGGAGGCGAGGGGAGCTGGTCAGGGACCTTCTTAAGGGGGCAACACTGTGGCCTCCATTAAGTAGGCCCTGGGAGGAGGGAGGGGCGCTGGGTGGCAAAGGACGGGGTTGGCGGGAGGCAGGAAGCAGGCAAAAAGGTGGCAAAAGCGAGGGAGACAGTGGGTGTCTCGAAGCAAGTGAGGAGAAATAAGGCAAATAAAGAAGTAAAAGGCACAGTAAGGATCAAGAGAGCGGGCGAAGAAAAGAATAAAGAAAGCAGGCAGAGAAAGGAATAACGAGTCAGAAAAGGTTCAAGAGAGCGGCAAAGAAACAATAAAGAAAGCGGGCAGACAAAGGAAAAAAGGGCACAGACAGTATCAAGACATGGGGCAAAGAAATTAATATTAAAAGCGGGCAGAGAAAGGAATAAAGGGCACAGAAGGTATCCAGAGAGCAGGCAAAGAACGGAATAAAGAGGGTGGATAAAGAAAGGAATAAAGGGAATAGAAATGAACAAGAGAGCAGGCAAAGAATGGAATAAAGAAAGTGGGCAGAGAAAAAAATAAAGGGCACAGAAGGGAATATTCAGGACCCTGCTCAAACAAAAAGAGAGCATTTGCTACAGGCAAAAAAGTTTTGGGGTCTAAAAAAACCCCACACATTACCATAGCACACCCTGGCACTGAAGGTAACTACTTTGAGTGTGGATGTATTATATGTGAAAGGGAAACATGCTGTAACTCACAGTGAATTCAGCCAATGGCTGAAGTGAGCTGATGCTTTGTCCCTTATTGCACGCTGGAATGGATGGAAGAAAATTGTGAATGACACTAACCACAGACTAATAGATGAACATTAGCTGAATCGACTATAATTAACAATGTTATAAACAACATTTTAGTACAATTAAAATGTCTTGGCTAACAAAGACCTAAAAAATCAGTATGGCATTGGCTACAAGGAAGAAAGAAAGAAAGACACGAGAGACAAGAAAGACAATAATGAAAGAAGGCAAGAAAGGAAGAAGGCATGAATGGAGGAAAGAAAGAAAGAACAAAGGAAAGAAAGAAAGATGTTAGGAAAGAAGGAAGGAAAGAGAGAAGGAAAGAAAGAAAGAAAGAAAGAAAGAAAGAAAGAAAGAAAGAAAGAAAGAAAGAAAGAAAGAAAGAAAGAAAGAAAGAAAGAAAGAAAGAAAGAAAGAAAGAAAGAAAGAAAGAAAGAACATTAAAAGAGCATAACATAACTGGGGATAATAGAGCAGTTTCAAAAGAACACAATCTGGTTTATGCTGTGAAATAGTATTAGTCAGAAAAGCAAAACACATCAAAAGGAATTTACAACAGCGATGGCAGGAGATGGGATCTGATAAAGATGTAATATGCATCAGAAGTGTCCTGCTACCACATCAGGCTCCAAGCATACAGGAAACGCTTAAGTAATTATAAAGTAAAAACAAAAAACACTGCCACTGAAGGTAAATAGTTTGTGTGCAGATGTGCTCCTTGCAAGAGAGCAAAATGCAGCCACTCAAAGGGAAGTGGCTTAAGTAGTCTGAACCACTGCCCCATGCTATATGCTGTAGTGGGTGGAAGCAAAATGTGAATTACCCATAAACAGACTAAAGGATTAGAGAGGTGGCTGAAAGACCATATATGTAAGTATAATATACATAAGTTAGTGAAATCAAAGGGTTTTGGCTAATGCCAGTCTTAAAAAAACTGAGAAAGGTGCTATTGCCCAAGTTAAATTGCATTGTAACAAATGCCTCTGTTGTTGCAATGTAATTGTCTGAGAGATATAATAATCAAAAATAATTCAATAATGCACATAAAACTCACACTTTAAGGACCTCTTATACTAGGAATGCACTTTAGGCCACTGTCTATGAAATATACTGGCTCTGGACACTTTGAACTCATTGGGACCTATTCGCAAACTACAATTTGTGCTACATTTAGAAGCCCTACAACAATACTATTAAAGTGCTACAAAAGGCACCTGTAAGGTTACTACTTAGGGGCCGATTACGATATCGGTCGGAAAGACTCCGAATAGGGTTCGGAATCTCAGAATCCGATTTGGAACCTATGTTTCCGACCGAATCATACACATTTCCATTCGACCGATTATGATGCCCGGAAACCATTCAGGCCATCCAATTTGTTTACAAAAGGCATTCAGACATCCCGGGTCTTTCGTAGCCGAATCGTACAGCTGTATGGACACAGTTTCCAAGTGAGCAATTACGATTACTGATTCGGACAGCAGTTCCAATTTAATCTGCCAGACACGAAACAGCTGTCAGAATCCTACTTTGGTGGCCCGTTTCAGGCCCCCCTTCATCCTTAGACTTCCATTTGGGACCCATGAGGGGTACTCAACGGACCTTTCTTTCCAACCATGCCCAATGTGGCACCAAGGGGTGCCCGCCATAGGGTGCTAGGTTTTCCCCAACCACCCCTTTCTTCAGTTGTACCCTGTGTACTCGTTCGGACACAGCTTCCCATTGAAGTCAATGCGAGTCCGACCGAATGATGTTGGGAAGCATCGTAATCATAGGTTGGACTCGCAGACCCCGATTCGGTCTAAAACTATTCTGAAAACGATTTGGTTAGAAGAGTTTCCAAATTACATCGTAATCAGCCCCGTAGTAGTAAAGTGGGAAGGACCAGAAGAGTGGCTGCGAAAAAAAGCATGATTACTATTAAATGCAAGGGGTTTACTGATGATTAAGGAGGGCCTTAGGGAGAGATATTCACCCATCCACAAAAGAGTAAGCCCATTGTTATTCACAAACTACACGTCTAGCGTTACCTAGGTCACAAAAGCACCCAAAATAGTAAATAACACCGGCTCAGAGTTGGAGTAAGTCCAGCAGAACAAATGGCCAACCACTTGTACTACTAAACCCTCTCCTAATAAAATAGGTTGAGACTTAAAATAACTCCTTATGAAACAATGTTACATTAAATGAAAATGTTTGAAATAGTAAAAAATATAACGAAATATAAATTACTGTTAAAACATATAAAAATAAATAATACTTATTATTTAATTATAAAATATTTTAACAAAATATTTCACATTTCTCAATTAATATAAACATACTTTTTTAAATAAAATATAATTATATAGCTTTTAAATAATTCCATGCTTTACTTTTAAATATTATTGTATAGTAAAAAAAATGTAATTGCTTTTACTTTAGGTCGAATATTATTTTTAAATAACTTTAATTTAATATATTTGAATGAAGTAAAGTTTTAATGTAATATTAACTTTATAGAACTGTAGCATGTTCTCACATTTGTTTCTACCTTTAAAATAAATATATAAGATTAATTTAGAATAATATTTAACAAAAATATTGTTAACTTTTTTCCAAGTTAAATACACTTACAGGGAATTTTTTTAAACTTTATTAAACATTATAATAAATTAGTAAAAATATGTTTGTTTCTATTGATGTAAATTAGTTTTATATATTTATTTAAAATGTAGAGAAAAATAGATACATTCTACAGAACTATTAACCTACTTTTGAAATAAATATTAAACTAAGTTAAACATATAGTATTAAACATATATTTCTGAAGAATAAATTAATATAAATAATAATAATAATAGTACATTTGATTCCACCCTTTTTCAGGGAGTCAGGGCATGTAAATCTACACTTTTGAGTAACTTTGATTTTGTGAATAGCCAAAAGTAGTAAAGTTAGTCAAAAGTTTAACAATAAATTACACAAGTAAATTACATGCAAATTTAAGTTACCTTTGTGAATAACCCAGATTGAGTGTCCTTTTTGAAATGCGTGACCAACTAATTCCACCAAACAAACACTCTCTGATTTACCTCCTGCACAGAAGATAACAGGCACCTTCTCTTGAATCCCGCTCCCTTGTTTCTGCTGCTTGCTCATATTTGAGTTCATACTATTACCTTCAGTGGTGTCATTTTCTCCCCGTACTACTTCTGATTCCCAACATTGTGTGTGATATCAACACTCTTTCTTGCCTGAAGTGGATTCCTCCATATATGTACCCTGCCTATATTTTTTCACAGTTTTGTCTTTCACTTTTTTCACAGCTCCTTCTCTTTTCTCCTGAATGCTGCCCCCAATCCCAGGAGTACTCCCTTTCTTATATTATGTACTTTCTCATATCACTGCACCTCTTTTATCTTCAGTATGTTCTCAGATCTTTCTGTGGTGGTTCTCCTTTTATAGTTGATACTCTCCCTAATCAGTATTCTCTGATTGTCTCTGCAGGGCTTTCTCTTTTATATATTTGGTATTGTCTCTTATGAATCGTTACTAGCTTGTCTTCACTGTTATCTCTCACTGTTTCCTTATTGCCCCGTTTTATTTTATTCAGTGTAGTATGTCTTCTCTCCAGTATCTCTCTACTACCTCTATCCAGTGTCTCCTCTATAAATCACTCTTATCCTCTGCTCTCTTCTCAAATATCTGTTTATGCTCCTCCTTATTGTGGTAGTTCCTGCTGACTCCTTTGCTGACACTCTTCCCAGAACTTCATAGTTATTTTCTTCCTTTTCCTATCTCTACCTTTTTTCCCCTTAGCCCTCCTCCTCCTATTCCTTGTGTTCTCCTACCCAGCACCTCCCACTTCTCCTTACTCTTGTTTTATCTTAATCCTGTGCCCTCTTCTCATTGTCTCTATGCCGAGACCATGGGGGTCACAAGCCCACATAACGCCCAATACAATATCCTAGCATGGTAAATGTGAGCTTGGGAAGAGCTCTCTAGAATATCACAGTAAATAGAAAGGCACTGCAAAGAGCATGCCAGAGGGGAGTTGCTGGGGCTGACTTTTCATTCTCAGTTGAAATGAAAGGATGCTCTGTGAACTTGCTGTGAACGGACAGTGTGGCAGATAATGTAGGGAAAACTGCAGACAAGCAAAAACTGTTTAAGCCTGAACAAAGTGACATGAGATGCCAATTTTACCTGCTTCAGGGATTGCATGTAACAAGTACTTTACACATGGAAAACAACTCTCCTAATAGTAATGGAGTGTGATGTTACCTTGCTGCACATTTTAATCCCTTACATTCTGTTGTGGTGAAATACATATGTTACAAAAAATACACGCAAACATTACATGGCATAAACCATATATTGCAGATGCCCACGGTATAATTCACTATTTATTAGTATTGTTAAAGGCAGGGGAGGGGCATCATGACTCACTCAAGGCTTTGCCTCTCATGATTAATTCCTGCTCACACTCAACTGTGGTAATTACATACTGCACTCTTCACATATATGTTTTTATTTATTATTATGGTTCGTTTTGGATATAACACCTGAAAATATGCTAAATGAAACCTCAAAAAGGCACTATAAAATCACTGTCATTAGTACAGCTATAGTTACAAAGCAAAACCTAAAAATCCCTGAAATTCACCAGCTATGGTACAGTAAACAAACTGTAACTTGCATTTTTTCATAAACTGCGTATAACCGTACATGTTAAATGACATAATTGATGACATTACTGGCGATATCTCAAACAATACTGTAAATCACAGGGCTAAATTGTTATTAGAACAAAGGATAATGGTGTGGTCCATTAGATGTTTGCAATTCTGTGGCTGCAATGTTAATTCTATAATTATGGATCTCCCAAAAGTAGGTAGTTTTCGTTACAGATTGAAACAGAAAACAAATTAAAAGTGCAAGTAGTGATTAGGAGGATAATCCAGAACTCACACAAAAGCCATGCAAATCATACCTCATGCGCCAAATGCCATGTTCATGGCAATTACAAATGTAAATCATCTTGCAGATGACATTAAGTATCACATTCCCCATATCACTTTGACAGATACTCTGATTGTAGTATCATTAATAAGCTTGATTAGGTGTTGTTTTTTTACTACATTTCACTTTTAGTTGTTATTTACTGTTATAAATATTATGAGTTCATAAGCATTGCTATTTTAAGTTATGATTGAAATTGTTGACGTGCAGCTTCCACTAAAAATAATTTTTGGACCTCAAGGACAGACATGGCACTTTGGTAACTACAATGATGCTATGCATAAACTGGAGAAGTTAACAATAATATATGTTCACATTTCTAACTTCAGATTTTGGAAATGGCCCTTTCTATGGTGCTTTCTGTCCCATTTTTGCTTTTGTCCCGCCTGGTTTTCTTCTGATCTATGTACTAGTCTTAGGACTTTGAGCGCTTTTGACACTGCCATTCAGTGCCAAAGTACTGTGCTTGTCATATACACACTCGTGATTGGTGTACAAATGATTGGCTGCTTTGAGTTTGCTACATCAGAATACTCCCTTACTCCCTGGGGGCAGGGGGCGGTGTCGGGTAGAGGCAGGGCATGGGAGCACCTAAGCTACAAGCACTGGTATTATATGCCACCGGATGCTGTGTTCGGTACTATGGGGGCTATTGAACAGTATTTCCTACGTGCAGGCCAGCAGTAGTATAGTGTTTGATATTGATGAGTTACTAATGGCAAATCCTTTCCACGTGTGAGTGGATTCAACATTACTATGTGAAAATGCCACTTTGGGAAAGTGGGCATTTTTGTGTTCAAGGCTCTGTGTGCCTGTCAGCCTGTGTCCAATCCACGTCTGTGAACTGCGGAGAAAGCTATATCTGTGCATTCCTGATAGAAGGCCATAAACTAATGTCTCAAGGGAAACTGCAGACCTCTGACTCTGAGGGGCCTTCTTTGAACGGATACAAAGGGGTGCAATTGTCACCTGCATTCCAAGGGGCAGGGTCATGGCTCCATTAAAGCTATTGATCAAGCCTCCCAGGGTAGGATGGCAGACAGAACAGAATTTAGAGATGGCCTGTTCATTTCAAATGTGCCCTTTTGAATTGATCTCAACTTCAAAGGCCACTGTTGGATAAAAACTAGGAACTCTGGAGCTATAGATGCTTTTGGGATTGGAACCATACTACGCTGCTTCGATACTGGGACATCAACAAGAGGAATCATTAGGGCAGGATGGACTGCAACTAGAATATTTGCAGACGTGTAGTGGCCTGGGGGTTGTCATGCTACAGGAAGGGGACTATCACTTGGTGGGTTTGCCGGAATGTTGCTGACCTGCAGCTAATAGCCAACTGTCATGGCCCGGGTCTCCAAGCACTCTCCAAGGGCTGGTTGGTTTGCCTTCTGTCCACGAGATCCCAGGGACAGAAAGGATCCCCCCATTTTCATGAGATCATAAGGACTGCGCAGGATGCGCTCAAAACAGAAGTGGTTGTCATTTGTGCACGGACCATCCTGACGTATGCCGTAATCACACTGTGCCAAGGAGGGGCGTCATAAAGACCAGCGGCCCACCTGGGGTGCCAGAACGTGAGTAGTTCAAGAGTGCTGGGGACATTTGCCAAGTCTGAGGGACCCATGTTGCAATCAGAAACCTGGGCTAGCTTGCACTCCATAGCATGTGGTTTCTGAGGGGTGATGGAAGCAGTTTGCTGAGTCCAGAGGACCTGAGCTGGAAGCCTAGACTGTCTCCGACCTCCAGATTAGGAGGACGATAGTGCCTGATATCGCGGCCTCTGTCCGAGGTCACCGGCTCCCTCTCCCCGGACCCACGCCACAAGGTAATCTGCTATTGAGAAAATCATGACTGGACCCGGCGGGTCTCGTTGTGCCTTGTGTGCACCCTTGGCTGGCTGCCTGAAGCAACTGCAGCTGGCACTCCCATCTGAGGGGAAACATTTCTCCAAGTTGGAAGCATGCCAGCTTCCAGTGTCGCAGGCTTTTGCCTGCGGGGTGTGGGGATAGTAATCCCACACTCATGAAAGTGCAGCTGAGTGCCTGAATGCCTAATCCGGAGGGATGAAACCAAGTAACTGTTTCATTAAGCTTTAGGTGGTCCCAACAATCTAATCAAAGTGTCGCCAGCGGGTGCAACGTGTATCATTGGCTGGTGTAGTTTGATTGCCTGAAGAGCTGAGTCACGAGGCGTAGTCAAAACCAATGATTTCTTCACCATTACAACTGTATGGGGTATGCTAAATTCGGAATGTTGTGTTCTATGCTAATGTGTTAGTGGGAAATTGGAATACTTCTGAACCACCTACATATATGTTTCTGTCGCTTTTGATGTAGGAGGGGTTGCTTGGATCGTTAACACCTCATGGAAGTACGCACATGGGGTTATGTTGCTCAAGAGGCTGAGGGGATAACAGGGCCAGTGAATACCTATGACTAGTACATATATGTTCATGCTGTTCTGCTGCTAATAGGAGAGTTCGACAATTGCATATAGCTGTAAAGCATACATCCAATGTTTATGCCATTTTTTTCATTCTGTGTGTAATAAAATTACCAGTGTTTTATACATGCATACAGTGTGGAATCTTTTTATTGTGTACTCAGTGCGTTGCGAGAGTGGTGTTGTGCCAATACTTTACACTTTGACCCTGATGATAAACCTGACTCCTCTGTGCTAAGCTACCAGTGAGCACAGGTTATCTGACGAGTGTATCGTACTCACCCTAGGACGTGGATTCTGTCTTCGATGTGTCCTAGCCAGCCAGAAATTGCCGGGTCTAAAATCAGTCATATGTACTATGATGGAATCTATTCATGCACATTCTTCAAGAGTGATATCTTGTGAAATTGAAAGTAAAGTATCTAAGAGTACACATCACATCATTGCCTTGTGAAATGGTAATATTTAAGTATGAAATTTACATTGGCAAAATAAATACATATTTAATACAAACTGATAATCTTCAGTTGTCTTTATTTGGGCAAATTAATTATATTAAAATAGTAATCACGCTTTGGCTAAAGGTTTTATGTTCTTAATTCCTCCAAAATATCACCCGAGACTCTTCCTTTTTTTTTTTTAAGTATGTTTATTATTGCAAGAAAGAGCAGGTTGCATTTACATATCGAAAAATATCAAAGTATACTTTAGTAAACCATTCAATTGATTCCAGAAAAATGAAAGAATAAAAAAAACATAGATAAAGGCCTGAGGAGAAACAAATACATTTTAACGAATCAAATGAAGACTTTAACACGAAATACAAAATCACAAATACGTTTGGCCTCATTTTCAAATAGAAGTTATGCAGTTAAGTTTTCAAAATTCAAAAAACTGTTTCCAAATCTTTTCCTTTTTTTTGCACGCTTTTGGGCCTCTGTGTTTTGCTAGCGTGAGTTCCATTATTCTTATTTCGTTTACCAGACTATACCATTCTGATATATTTGGCGGTTCTTTAGAAATCCATGATCTTGCTATCACTAACCTAGCACATGCAAATATTATAGTTATAAGATCTTTAAACAAGCAATTAACGTCTTGAATGTCCAAAAGCACCAAATGTGCTGAGAGCAACGGGGTATTAATTTGTTTACTTTTTAAAACATCGATTATACCTTCCCAGTATGTAAGTAGCTTTGGGCAAGAAAAAAGCATATGTTCTATTCCAGCTGCTGTCAAATCACATTTCGAACATTTTGTTTTCTCAGTTACTAAATTGCCCTGTGTCCAACTGAAAATTCTTTGCGGAGTGTAGTATAGTTGTGTAATTGTTCTATATGATTGTAATCTTAAATTAGAGGAGTGTACTATAGAATTTATATGGGATAATGAGGTTGCAATCTGCACCAAATTAATGTTCATGCCAAGTCTGTCCAACCATTTAGACCCAATTTTAGTACTATCATCATATTTGCCACGTGACACATGTTCATAAGCCAAACTGATAAGTGATTTTGTGCTTTCAGAGTATAAACATTCTAAAGTATCTGATTGTGTTACTTCCATTATTTTCATTTTGCGTATCAAGTAATCTCTTATCTGTATATATTTAAAATACATATCATTTGTTAGGCCAAATATGATTTTTAGTATGTCAAAATCCAGAAAGCCATTTGGGCCATATAAATCCCCCAAAGTACTAATACCCCTTCGAATCCAAAGATTTCCTGTCCCATCTGAAAATATATCTGGAAGTCCTGGGTTGCCCCATAGTCTAAGTTCAGCATTAAAGAAGGAACTTTTATCTATAGTCATAATTTGATCCCAAATCTTTTTAATATGTTTAGCCGTCTTAAATTTAACACGTTTGAAATAGTTAGGATCATGTAAGCGAAATAAGAATTGATTACAATCTGGTCCCAGCATGTATTGATGATAAAATAGTGAATTCTCATTTTTCATCAAGCTTCTTATGCACCGAAAAAAGGTTGCAAGAAAGTATAGATTGAAATCAGGAAAAGAAAGACCCCCCTTTTCAATTGGTAATTCCAGAAGTTTCATTGACCTACGTGCTTTTTTATATCCCCATAGGAAGCTACTACAAATACCTTCTAATTTTAAAAAAAAGAGTTTATTAGGTTGTAGAGGTATGGCCCTAAATAAGTATAATACTTTAGGTAGTATCTTCATTTTTACAAGGTTGATTCGCCCTACTAGGCTGAGCGGGATCTTATGCCATTTTTTTAAAGTTAAAACAGTTTCCTTTAATAAAAAATCATAATTCATATTTATTATCTTCTCCATATTGGCTGCTATCTTAATTCCTAAATATGTCGCACTTTGACATATGCCAGGTATTAGTTCATCTGGGTTATAATTAGTAATGACTTGTCTCTTGCTCACGTTCAATTTATAACCTGACACCTTGCCAAATTGTGTAGCTTCTTCAATTATTTCGGGTATAGCTCTAACTAAGTCTGTTGTGTATACCGCGATGTCATCTCAAATGCCGTTATCTTTAAGCTTTTCTCGCCATGATACGTTGGGATAATATTCGCCTGTTCAGTTAATGCATTTAAGAAAGGCTCTAAAGATAAAGCAAAAAGCAAGGGGGACAGAGGGCATCCTTGCCTTGTTCCCCTTCCTATACGGAAGTTAGCAGAGTCCTTCCCCCCGTAGCTAATCTTGGCCAGCGGGTTATCATAAAGTGAACAGACCCAGTCAAGATATTGTCCACTAATGCCCATTTTCTTTAGTACTTCCCACAGATATTCCCACCCCACTCGGTCAAATGCTTTCTCCGCATCCAACATGACCATTCCGAGTGGGGTGAGAGTAGTTGCGGCAACATCAAAGGCTGTAATTGCAGTGTTTACATGGGCCGTGGTATCTCTGCCTAACACAAAGCCGTGTTGTTGTAAGTTAACCTGGTCTGGCATGATAGGAGTGAGACGGTTAGCCAAAATCTTAGAGAATATTTTTACATCTGAGTTAAGCAAAGATATTGGCCGATAAGAGCCACATTCTTTCGGGGATTTACCTTTTTTTAGGAAAAAAAATATTTTGGCTATTTTCCATGATGTTGGAGCTTTCCCAGAGTTGGTTATAGAATTGATGACTTCTTCTAACAAAGGTAGAAGTTCCTGAGCACATATTTTATAAAGTTCCAGCGGTAGACAATCCTCTCCAACTGCCTTTCCCAAAAGTAGAGCAGAAATTGCTAAATTTATTTCAGTTAATGTTATTTTTGAGCTTAGTTGTTGCGAAATTGCTGTACCTAAGTCTCTTTGTGATAGTAGATATTTATTGAGATATTGCAGTATTGTAGTTTTAGAGGGAATATTGTCTGGAGTGTACAGATTTTGATAATAACTAACAAACTGGTTTAGAATCTGTTCTGGTTGTTCATACTCGCGTTGATCTAAACCTATAATTGTCTTAATCTTAGTTCTAGCTTTCTTATTGGCTGTCTTATATGCCAACACTTTACCGATTCCGTCTCTGCCTTCATATTGAGCCATTTTATGTTTATGAATTTTCGCGCTATATCTCTCTCTAAGGGTCTTTTTAATAGACGATTGTAGTTCCGCCAACTTAGTTCTTAGCTCATCAATACTTGTTTTTGCTTGTATAGTAGCTTCGGCGAGACTCTTCCAAATAAACCAAGCAATACTGTTCTATATATAGTTTTACCCCAATTAATAATCACAGTGAAGGACCGAGATCCACAAGGCTCTCTACATAAATGTATTCATTCAAACGATTTAAAGAAATCTTCCTCAATAATAATATAAAGATAACAAGGCCTTCGGAGCACCTACAACCCTAGATTGATGTGAGATAAGTAGCTAGCCCCATATTTGGGGAAATCTACATTTCCAGAGACAGTCCCCGTCTTTTGTGTATTATTGGTGTCTGTGAAATAAATGTTTTTTTTTACTTTTTGGGGTCCTATCTTGGGCCCAGATGGTGCAAGCATATTCTTATTTTTGGGTTGATGCTTATTTTTTCCCTATTTTCCCAATGTGTAAAAAGGGCTCATTTTTATTCTAAATAACAGATCTAACTGAAAGCTTCAATGTATTATATGTTATTTACTGTGTCATGCTTTTATATGAGTTTCCAACCTAATGTCCCTCCTAGCATGCCTCTTTAATTGTTCTACTCCTAGATAGTCAAGTACCTGAAGGGAGTAAGGGAAGCAACCTTGTAATCGAAATAGAGTACTACTGTACCTGCAGCACTGAGCCATAAGTGGAATATGACAACAACCATCAAAGATAATGTTTTAGAACCCAAAGGAAAGTCTCACATTTATCATGAATGAAGAAAAGGAAAATCAACAACATGTAGGTCGAGGGTCAACATGGGTGATTGTTCTGTACTTCTCCTGTGCTTCTACTTACAGATTGTCCAGACCTCTACATAGCACATCAAAATGTTGGTGCAAAGTAACTTTGAAATGATTAGGGACGAGGGATGTGATGGCTAAAGTGAGTGTGGCCAAGTAGCTACTCCATGGTAAGAATCTACTTTTAGTGGGCATATGCCAATTAACATCACTAAGGACCATATTTACATCTTGGCAGCTGGAATAATCCATCACAAACGTGACAGATATCCCATGTGCCGTATTACGAGTTAGGATATAAAATGCATCCTAATACAGAAGACGGAATCTCCGTCATGTTTGTGACAGAGTATTTCCCTCCTCCAAGATCTAAATTTGGCCCTAAGTCTGGATAGAATAATGTATGTGCATTGTTCCACACCCCACCAGTAGAGTTAGGGCCATGAGATGTAATTTAAGAACATTAGTATAAGACAGGTACTAAGTAAAGTCCTATAATGAGTTGTAATCTGTGAAAAGATGTGCTACCAATTTCTTTCTGCACTGCAACAGAGTCAGAGGAGGTGTAAGGTCAATGGAGATTAGGATCTAAATCCGGGCTGGAACAGGGAGATGGCCAGTCTTCTTGTCTTTTCCTTTTTAAATTTTTTTATCTCTAGATTTTTGATGCACTCACTACTAGAGTAGTCATTTCCAGGTAGGATCCTCAGATCCTTCGCCTCACATGTTTGGATGTTATATCTCATTGCCTTGTCCGGGATGCAGGTGCTCTAAAAACTATGGGGCAGATTTACAAGCCCCTTGCGCCACCGTTGGTTCACTTTTGTGATGCAGCGGTGGCGCAAAAGATGTGCCATGGTGCTGGGTATTAACAACGTGACGCATCTGGGAGATGCGTCACGTTGTAAAGCCCTATGCCATAAGGAGGCGTTCCTACACAGGGGGGGCATTCCTGCGCAGGAACGCCTCCTAAAATTGGCTGAGTGAAATCTACAAGATTTCACTCAGTCACTTTTAGGCCAATGCTGCGTCTAAACTCTGCGCCTCATGGGTAGCGGAGCTGCGGCGCACAATTACTGGGGCATCTCTGCTAATTTGCAGGGATACGCCAGTAATTGTAAATCTGCCCCTATGTGGGCAGAGGGGAAGCAAATGTAGTTCCTTCAAACACTGAATATAATGTGCTACAGCATGATGAATGCCTTTCAAAGGTGCAAATGAAATGATAGTGATGCCATCGAGCAGAACAGAGCATTGCCTCCATCCATACAGGTGAGGGTTAGAGCTTGAACTGCTGTTCCTAATTCAACTTCTGGTAAAAACTGTTTAATTAAATTTTTTTCATAATGGTGAGATAGTACTTTCTTGCCTGATTTCCCGGTGCTGTGTTATTTGAAGGAGAGGTCTCTTTCGGGGGAGAACCCATGTGATTCATCATTGGCTATCTGTTAGGGGGCTGTGGCCGTCAAGGTCCATGTTTGATAGCCAAGCTTATTTCTATGGTCGTTTGATGCTTTTTGCGTACGTAAGTTCTTTGTACGGTTGTGGTTCAAGTATGAAGTATTTGGGTACTGATGGATCTGAAAGCTGTTGTCAGTGAGTATGGATCCTCAATCCATGTCTACATTGAAGCGCTCGCCCTGAACATTGGGGCATATTACCAAGCAATAGCGATAATTATCGCTATTGCTTGGTTAGAGAGACAAAAATTTACCGCAGCGCTGCAGCGATTTTTACCGCAAATAAACCTTGGTATTACCAAGGTTTAACGCAAATGCGGTAAAAATCGCCGCAAAGCATGAAAAGTCAGCGATATTCATGCATTAGCGAGCTAATGCTCTTAGCCATGTTATCCACCTCCCATTGGATAACAAGGCTAAGAACTGCTCAGGGCAGGTGTTAGCTTTTGGAGATATTCCCGCTTAGCGCGAATATCTCCAAAAGTTGGTAATAGGAGATAGCGATGTTAGCGACTGTTTTCAGTCTCTAACATCTTGGCACGCCCACTTTGCATCTCATTAGTGATAAATATCACTGACATGCAAAGTGGGGCCCAAGATGGTCGCTATCTCCTACTAGCTGTCACTAACTGGTGTTAGTGGCAGCTAGGTAATAGGGAGATAATTTTATCTCCGCTTTCTTGGCTTTTAAAGCCAAAAAAGCGGAGATAAACCCCCTTGATAATATGCCCCCTCACTCTTACAGATCTGCTCCTGTTGTTGTCTGGGCACTGCTTTAAGGGAAAGTTTAAAAAGTTACATTTTGGTCAGACCATGGGATATAAGTTGGTGGAGATAACTATGGAGGAGTATCTCTTCTCACAAATGATGCCCAAAATTTTTAAGGATTGGTATCCTTTATAAGGTCATGTGCTTCAACATCATACATCAAGAAGGATTTAAGGTATTCGGTAGCTTGACTTTCGAGTATGGTGTCCTTCACTTATTGATGGATCTAAATACTGTTGTCTGAGAGTATAGATGCAGGGGGCGAGCTTCTATGTGAATTTCTTAGATCGTGAGAATCATACCAGAAATCTGTGAGACAAACCAGTGCATGTTTCCATGACAGGGATCAGGACTTGGTGGTTTAATGTGTAAAGACTGCATAGAGTTAGAGCAAGATATGGAGTCATTGGTTACTTTGTCGCTAATGACCAAAGTGTTGCTATCCCTTTGAAAAGTAACATTCTTTGTACAAGAGCACAGTGTATTTATAGTCCTGAATATTATTCACACAGATGTGCCTCTGTTGTTGGGTCGGCACTGCTTTAAGGGGATGTTAAAAAGTAGCATTTTTGTCAGACCAAGGGAAATGTATATAGGAGAAACTATGACAGAGTATCTCTTTTCACAAATGATATCCAAAATGTATAAAGACTGATAGGCCCTGAGTAAGGCAATGTGCTTCCAGACTACCAAATCAAGAAGAACTTTTACTACCTTAGCTTGGTGTAGTTCAGTCCAGACATTACAGTCGCCAAGAAGTACTCCATAGTATTTTTAGCTACTATAGTGGATAGACCTGATAGTAACAAATAACCCAGGAGGTTTTCCCAGTCCAGAATATAATAGGCAATAATATTTGTTATGCAAAAAGCTTTGTAGCATGTGGTTTTGAACGCAGTGAGATCACAGTTAATAATTTCAACAATGAATCTTTAGGGGAGATTGCCATACACCTTTTGAAATCACACCCACTATTCAGCATCTCACATTCTCCCTGGATTAGCTGATATTATTATATGGACTGTGAAACATATTTCCAACCACTATCATCAGCATGGTAGGTTTCAGAAATAAAAAAGCATGTCGATATTTGTATATCTCAGTAACTCTCTTGTGGTCCTCGAATGTGCATCACTAGATCTAGCATGAATTAATTTCCACAAAAGTGTGCCAGTGGGTGACCATTTTGTCCATCTGCCTGTCAGTAACCTTGAGCCCTTCTATGATATATGCTGAGAAAGTGTAACTCAGTAGCGTTTCCTTTGAGTATTTCATTATGGCGTTATATTTTACGAAGCACTATCTGCTGTTATAAGGGTTTAATAAATATGGAAATATTGTCTGTCACTAAGGTTTCTGCCTTTGCCGATCTAAATCTAGGCTTCTAATGACCTTTGTGTGGGTCCTTGGTCATGCAAGAATGCCTATCTAAATGGCAGTAAATATGTCTCTATTTTCCCTAGCAGTGACCTAGCACTGTCCCCTTAATGGAAGCCTTGTGTAACACGAAGTCGATAATGTCTACCTTACTGTAAGATGTAAGAAGCTAACTTACATTAAAGTGACCAAAAAATGACCGTAACAGGGATATTTTGTTTTTAATTCTGAATGAAACTTGCTCAATTTTTTACATTATTGAGACTGATCAAATTGGGGACTGTGATTATTTTCAGATAATATGTCTTTAAAAGGCCCACAGGCTGATTAATCATTAAAGGTGAAAGACATGACAGCTGAAAAAGTTGAACAAAATTATATGCTTTAACCTCCTTAAGGAATCAAATTCATATGATAAAGTTTTAAAAAGTCACTGTTCTCAGATACATTTAATTGTATTTTTGTGTAATTACGACTTCATAGGGTTGACAAACACACAGGAAAAGTTCAGGCCAGCAAAATCCTGCACTACTTATTACCATATTGTGGCTGAAAAGGTGTATTCAAACGTGGTGCGAGAGATGAGCCAGAGACGGGACCCTCATATGCCCCCAATAATGGAAAAGGACATTTCCCCAAACCAAAATTTATACACAAATGGCTCTGCACTCAACTAAACAAGTAGATGCTTTATAAATGGATATCAGTGTCCATAGTCCGTCACACATATGAAAAAGGTGGTATCTGTCATAACGACTTCATAGGGTAGTACGGATCAAACCAGAAGAGCAGTTACAATGATCTTTTTCACATGTGTGTATGTATGTATTGCGACTTATATAGCACACGTATCACCCGAAGGCATCAAGGCACTTGCCTTGGGAACCCGTCCTGGCTTTTTCCCTGTGAGATAACCCCTACTGGGCATCCCCAAGGTGAAAGCCAGGCATCCCGCAGCGGGTGGGCCGCCGTAGTGGAGATTAAGCAAGCTATTGCCCAGAGTTGCAGCGTGGGACCCGATGATTAGAGTAGGCACCGAGGCGAGAATTATCGAGTCCGTGGACATTTTTGGGCTCAGGACCCTGCCACGTCGGGAATTGAACCCTGGTCCCAGGCCAGACATCTTCATCAGGGTCTGCCGCTCTAATCAGTGAGCCACACTCCTCCACTCCTCCACATATGAAACTTAATAAAAATATCTCCTGCGTAAGGCATAAAGGAAAGACATTATATTGACTTTCCTTTGAAAATAACAAAAACTCTATTAAAGAAACCCTGCAGTCACTATTACTGACGCATTTCCATCTGAACTTTTCATCTGTGACTCTATAAATTTGAATTTAAAAACATTTATATAGCGCGCTTTTACCACGCGGTTTCATGGCGCTTTTCAGATTGCGAGGAGGCAGCAGGAGCGGGGAAAATTAAACTGCGAAAGCTCGAGAGAAGAGTAGGGTTTTGAGGTTCTTTCGAAACACTGTGTACGAAGGTGTCATGCGGAGTTCAACAGGGAGGGAGTTCCAAAACACGGGAGCGAGGACCGAAAATTTTGTTCCACCCGCCTTTTTCTTTTTAAATCGAGGAATGGTCAAGAGGGCCGTGTGGGCAGAACGGAGTTCTCTGCCCGGGGTATAAGGCTTAATGGCAGAACAAATGAACTCCGGAGCGGTGCCCATTTTGGCCTGGAAAGTAAGGCAACCAAGCTTGAACAGGGCTCGCTCCTTCACCGGCAGCCAGTGTAGTGCCTGCAATAGGGGGGATGCACGATGGAATTTGGGCAGGCCATAGATCAGGCGGGCAGCCTGATTCTGCACCAGCTGCAGACGGTGGATGGCATAGGCCGGCGCGCCATTGTAGATGATGTTGCCATAATCAAGGCGCGAGAGCACCATTGCCATCACTATGACCTTCAGAGCCGGGAGGGAAAAGAAACAGGAAATCTTCCTAATAGTACGGAGGGAAAAAAAGCAAGAGGAGACGACCAAGCTAACCTGTGAGTGAACCGAAAGTGAAGGATTAAGGAGGATACCAAGGGTTTTGACTTTGGGAACGGGGGGTGGAGGAACACCAAGTGAGAGGGGCCAGTGGGACGGGGACCAAGGACTGCAACCACCTCCGGTCAAGATTAACTCCGTCTTGTCCCGATTAAGTTTGAGGTGGTTGCAGTTCATCCAATCCTGGATGAACAACATGACAGATTGGACATTCTGGAAAGATGTGGGGGAGTGGGAAAGGTTAAAAATTAGCTGGAGGTCATCGGCGTAATTAAACACCGTGACCTCGAGCTGCTGCAACATAAAAATAAGGGGGTAAATGTATAAATTAAACAAAAGGGGGGAAGTGAAGAACCTTGGGGGACCCCGCACACAACCTTACGAGAGGCAGCAGTGAACCCAGCTAAATGAACTGCCTGAGCCCTGTCACTCAGGAAGGATTCAAGCCAGGCGAAGGCTAGGCCCTCTATGCCCGCCGCCCTGACACGGGTGAGGAGGATGGAGTGGTCCGCCATGTCAAAAGCGGCGGACAGATCCACCTTTAATCCACTTCTTGGACCGCTGGGTGTTGCCTCACTGGTATGTGGTACTAGCCAGCATCAAGGGATAGATGTTATGGGATCCACACAGCATGCACAATAGATAGAAGGAATCTGAAGCAGCAGAAACATGTCGTGGACCTCAGCCCCACAATGAGACTCAGGCCTCCAGAAGGTTTTGTCTCAACCACCAGAGCATATAGGCAGCAAATATTGCTATGTGGAGCCAAATCAATGTCTTTCCAATCGAGTCAATTGGCACAAAAGCATTAGATGACGTAAACCAAACTCTGGTGCGCATCACTCACTGGCAGGAATAAGTGTGGTGCTGAAAGAGCAGTGGGGCTCAGACCTCCAGCCGAACCGGTTCCTACAGAGGTAGAAGTTTTAGTACCCAGTTAAGGAGAGTCAACATTTCACTACATGAACTCAGCAGGTGTTTATCAGTTTTGGGGGCTAATTCTCCCAAGAGAACATCCTGGGATTTATCCTATAATGTCTAATTGAATTCCGTTATTGATTCCAAAATTCGAGCCCCTGGAGATATTAAAAATGTACCCCTGTGCAGAAATATACCGGCACGAGCACTTCACTGGTTAGGTTAGTTTCATTGAAGGTATTTTCTGATGGGGTTGGTGTTGAATTTTTAGGACTGGATCCAATAGGCGGTCATTCTGAAAAAGTTGCTCACATCAAGCAAGTTCGGCCGTCTAGATTTATATGCATGAGCTTTTGCAAAGCAAATATCTGAATATTGTATGGCGAAGATACTGCCAGGCCTCCCATTATATTTGTGCTGCTACATTGCTTGCATTATTTACTAGGTTAAACTCTGAATTGAAATTCCAAGCATTGGACTGCTGCTTAACAAAGCAAATACAAGTTTACGTGATAAGTGGATATTAGTGTGTTTAAAAAGAAGACAGCATTAGGATCATCAAAGATACATCTTTTTATTGCCGCATTTCCCTAACTGGACTAGGCCAGACTCTTTCATGGTGACTTTTCGTACATGGCAGGGATTAATGTATTAAAAGATTACATTTAATCAAATTGAGATTAGTGAACATCGTCTTCAGTTACTCTCTAGACAATAGCAAGCTAATGATGGTTGCAGATGTGCAGGAGAGAAGCAACGAGAGAGGACTCAGCTCATGTCATCTGGAAATGTACTTTATACAGCAATCTAAGTGATGGAGTTTTAAATCTATTTCCTATGAGGTTCAGTAATTTGTCTTCTAAGCAAAAAAACACCTTTTATTGGTTAAGAGAGATACATGCTCCCTGTAGGAATGTTATTATACTTTGTTGTTTTCTTTTGCTTTCCATATATAGTTAGGCCAGCACTGAATACCATATCTTGGTTTCTTTGATAGGGGTTCTTTTAAGCATCTATTTTAGCAATCATTCACTCAGCCAATAGGTCTGGCATTGGGAAACGGTGCCATTTTAAAAAGAAATACAGAAATACAGTAAGCATGTGCTAAAAAAATATAACAAGCATTTACAATGCAACGGTTTCGCCTTTGCAAAAGTTGGAGCTATTGGCATTGTAAATGACAACATTTTTATTTTGTTGGTTTTGAAAACAGATAAATAAATAGCATTGTCATTTAAATTGCCAATAGCTTAATCCCTCGCAAATGTGAGACCTATTGTACCCTACTGGACGAGCTCAGCAGACAGCAATTACTACCACACACACACACCCAGAGCCACAGACACCCAGAGCCACACACACACAGCCAGCCACACACACCCAGAGCCACACACACACACACACCCAGAGCCAAACACACACACACACCCAGAGCCACACACACACACACACACACACACACCCAAAGCCACACACACACACACCCAGAGCCACACACACACACACACATCCAGAGCCACACACACACACACAGAGCCACACACACACACACCCAGAGCCACACACACACCCACACCTAGAGCCACACACACACACAGAGCCACACACACACAGAGCCACACACACACACACACACCCAGAGCCACACACACACACACCCAGAGCCACACACACCCACCCAGAGCCACTCTCACCCACCCAGAGCCACACGCACACCCACCCAGAGCCACACGCACACCCAGGAGAGCAAGCACAGTGAGGGGGCAGGGAAGCAAGCACAGCGAGGGGGCAGGGAAGCAAGCACAGTGAGGGGGCAGGAAAGCAAGCGCAGCGAGGGGGCAGGGAAGCGAGCACAGGCAGGTTGCAGGGGAGCAAGCACAGCCAGGGGGCAGGGAAGCAAGCACAGCGAGGGGGCAGGGAAGCAAGCACAGCGAGGGGGCAGGGAAGCAAGCACAGCGGGGGGCAGGGAAGCAAGCACAGCGAGGAGGAGGGAAGCAAGCACAGCGAGGGAAGCAAGCACAGCCAGGAGGCAGGGAAGCAAGCACAGCCAGGGAGCAGGGAAGCAAGCACAGCCATGGGCAGGGAAGCAAGCACAGGCAGGTTGCAGGGGAGCAAGCACAGCCAGGGGCAGGGGAACCAGGGGGCGAGGGGGCAGGCGCAGCGAGGGGGCAGGGAAGCAAGCACAGGCAGGTTGCAGGGGAGCAAGCACAGCCAGGGGGCAGGGAAGCAAGCACAGTGAGGGGGCAGGGAAGCAAGCACAGCGAGGGGGCAGGGAAGCAAGCACAGCGGGGGGGCAGGGAAGCAAGCATAGCGAGGAGGAGGGAAGTAAGCACAGCGAGGGAAGCAAGCACAGCCAGGAGGCAGGGAAGCAAGCACAGCCAGGGGGCAGGGAAGCAAGCACAGCCAGGGGCAGGGAAGCAAGCACAGGCAGGTTGCAGGGGAGCAAGCAAATCCAGGGGCAGGGGAACCAGGGGGCGGGGAAGCAAGCACAGCCAGGGGGCGGGGAAGCAAGCACAGCCAGGGGGCAGGGAAGCAAGCACAGCCAGGGGGCAGGGAAGCAAGCATAGCCAGGGGCAGGGAAGCAAGCACACTAGTCACTAGTAGGTTTCAAAAGAGATCCTGGGCTGCACAATTTTGAGATCAAGTATTTGTGCAACAGCTGGCCGGAGATCCCTACTTGAATACTGGGAGAGGTCATGAACCCTCTGCCTACTCAGAAACGCAGATAAGGAGAAAGATTAAACTTTCAAGCAGGATGAAACAGAAAGCATGATGATCAACGCATAACCAGTGCTGCTGCCACAGCCTGAGGTAAAAAAAACGTAAAGAATGTCGCTACGACGCTTGGACAGAAAACTGACACCTACTGCAAGTCTGCAACTTTGGATCAACTGGCCTGCAGTGTCAGGGTCTCTCGTGAGCAAAAAGCATACCGGGTTCCTGTTATTTAATAATTAAATTGCGCACCGGGCGGAGAAGAGCTGCGGCAGAGGGAAGGGGGGGAGGGGGAGGGAGGCGAAGCGGGACGGATAAGAGACGGAGAAGAGCTGCGGGGAGGAGAGCTGAGGGCAGAGGGAAGGGGGGCCACGCACGACAACAAACCGAGACCACAGGACACCCAGATGACAAAAACAAAGACAACAGACACGAAGAACAGTACACAGAGATGACAGGACGACAGGACACGGACAAGACCTACAAAGTAAACAACCAGAAAACAGAGACAAGCCACGGATGACGATACACAGAGACGACGGTACACCCAGAGGACTGTACACGGAGACGACAGGAAACGAGATAGACATACAAAGTCAATACATTAAAAAAAGTAGTAAAAAATGCCGCTTACCTGCTAGCACATCAAGGAAAGTGAAATCGCGCAGCCCACCCCTGCAAAGCACACGTTGGAAATGACAAAAACATGCCGAGACAAAAAAAAAAAATAATAATCCGCCCACCGCTGCATGACGTTGTTAAAGGGGCGGAGAGAGAAAAAATCGCCGGAATGCCCACGAATCTGTTAGGACAATGACTGACAGATCTCTCTTCCAATGGCTAGCCTCCATTTATGGAGCTAGCCAATGGAAGAGACAGGCAGGACAAAGCCCCGTACTGCTAAACAAAAGATTTCGCCTAGCGAACACTGCTGCGCAGTGGACGCCAGGCGAAACCTAAAAACGAAAAACTGCTGCTGTCAAAAACATGGTGGCCATATGCTTATGATAAAAGATGTACATTTAAGAAGCATAGCATGGAATTTTAACAGAATATTAAAGTGGCTTCTTAGCAGCCAGTTGTAATTCGCACAGGTATTTCTCATCACAAGAAAATGTGACTGTTGTTTTGTGCAAAGTAAAGGTACTAATGGCTATGGAATACTGTACATTGAAAACATAGCTTATACGCAAGAATGACTAAAAAATCTTAAAACTAGAATAAAGAATACAAAGGGAAAACATCACTGTAAAATTAAAATAGCAACCCACGAGCTTTAGTAAAGAAACACATTTTTTCAGGAGGATGTTTAAATTTAATTGGGAACATTTATGTCAATCTCAGTTCAAGAGAGCTATTGGCTGAAGTTGCGTCATTCTGTGTGCTATGGTGGGCAGTAGAAAATGTGAATGATAGATGAACGGACCAATGGATGAAGAGGGCTAACCAAAAGCCCTTCTAAGTATGTATAGATGTACAGATTATTTATTTAAGATTTATTTCATGATAAAAGGCTGGAGAGACAGCTACAATTCTTACTAGGCCAGACCTAAAAACCTAAACAATAAACATGTCAAACATAATAAGAACTGGTTAGGCACAGAATTATGTTTACATCTATGTGCCTTGCATAAAAGGTGTTATACTCATCTCACAAAAACGCACTAAGCTCACATCCTACTTGTCAACCGAAATTAAATAACAATAAACTCTTTGTGGCTGACTATATAAAAATTCCACAGACTGACATGCTCAATGGAGGCTCTAAACTCTGCCCATCATCATTAGGAAAAAAACATCCTCCTCCTTTTTAGAAATGCCCTGAAAACATTTTTGTGTGCTTCAGTCATAACTCTTGATAGTTCAAATTTAACTTTAGATCGTGTGTTTGGTTTTTCAGTGCCAAGACACCCAAGGGTGACAGAGCGCTCGACAAAACAAAATAAGTACCAAAAAACATAAATATGATTAATTGCTTATGAAAACCAATAAGCACTTGGAAGTGTCAATAATGTAATGCACAACACAGTATAACTCTCCTGAAAAAAATTGGCATTTGTCAATGTTTTGTTTGCAATTTGAAACCAATTCATAACTAGGAAGGCTCTGGTAATGCTAGAACATGCTTAGGGGGAGCAGCAAGCGAGTATAAAGCTGTAGTAAGGCCATCAGTTTTTATGTGGGTTTTTTTTGGGAAAAGTATGCCTTTGACTCATGTCTTGGTAAGAAATGTAGGTTGAGAGGTATTTACCAATTACATCTGGATGAGTACCTGAAGAGCTAAGCAGCTGCAGCAAAAAAAGTGAATAGTGCATTCGTATTGGGATGTGTGGCTTTCTTCCATCTCCTGCTTCTGAGTTGCGCAAAGCAGGCCTTATTGTCAGTTAGTGCCCTCTTTGTAAGCTACCTGATTAACCAGCACAGTTTTAACATGTCCCAACATTGTTCACATACACTTATGATAGTGAGGTAGTAAGAGGGTAAAAAAAGTTTGTTGCATGTATTGTGCAAACAGCTCAGTGTAAATAGCAAAAAAAGGAGTAGCGGGCCTATGTGATGATGAGTGGTGCAAGAATTCTGCAAGTATGCCATGAATTAAAAATGGAGCTTAAGGATGGATATAAAAAAGCCTTTATTAAAAAATTGGGATAAATAAATATATATATATAACAAACATCATTATAGATATCAGATATCCCGAAATGGCCAAATAAAACGCCTAAGCACGACTATTACTAGTCCATTATATTCCATGCCAACAATATCTATTCAATTCTGCTCCTTCTAAGTAGGTACCCTATCTATGTAGACCGCATGCATTAACATAATATCTTGTAAACTTTACACTCTATTGCTTTACAAAGCCTTTAGCTACTGTAGCATCGTTCATTTTAAATTATGCAAACAGAAAGGTTCAGTGAGTTAAACGTTTGCTGCTGACATCTGTTGTGATCCACTTTGAATCCTGGCAATGCAAACTTGACCTTCCATCCTTCTACGGTTGTGATGCTGAGCAGGAGAGTAATGTAGATGCCAGTTATTCACTCTGCTTAAAAAGAGCAGACAAGGCATATATAAAAACTGTTATTATCATATCATATACACCAAAATGTTGAACCTTTTCTCAAATGGTAGTAAGAAGACACGCTTCAAGCACTCCACCAGATTCCCACTTTTGAGTCTCGATCGACACAATAACCTCCGTAAATTACAAGTGCTTGCTCAGGGGTAAATCGAAGGATTACTTTATCCTAAGTCCTTTTTTGTAACCGACTCAGGAGAAGAAGTAAAGCCCTGATCTGTGGGCACAGCTTTGACACAATAAGCAAAACTAGCTCCAAAACACGAAGAGACAGTGCCATAGCCAACACCAGGATGCAAAAGATTTTTATTCCTTGCAACATTTAAGAGTCATTAATTGACAAAGCCTGGGGGGAAATTGGAAACTATGTTTAACAAGCTGCAATGGCAAAGCCCCTTATCGTAACAGTCTTGCGTTTACAACTCCACAGAAGAACCCGGATAAAGATTTTGGTCTGATATTTGCGAAGAGAAAAAGCAGTATCAATTGCTTCCAGAGGATTTAAAAGGATTAGTGTATGAAAAAGTGTCTGTGTGGAGGGATTAAAGGAGGACGCTGAAACGGATGGTAGTTACAGGAAAGATACACTGGGGACGGGAAATGATGCACTCCTTAAGCACGTTGGAAGATAAAAAGCAGAATATACAGCAACGTGACACATAATACATCTTACAGAAGACCACAGCTACTGAGAAAAGCTGAAATCTATTTAAAAGTGCAGGGTTTCATGTTGTTTTTAGTTTGTTTTTTTATAGATATTGTTATTGCTTCTGCATGTGTGTTGTTTAGATCATAGGGATGTGTTGAATTTGCGTAGTTTGGTTTCGCATAATTATATGAAATACCAATCTGTCAATTTGTGCAAGTGCAACAAAAACAGCCACTTGGGTTCTAGTTGTTTGTGCTGTTTGCACTTTCCCATGCTGTACTTTTCCTGTGAACGGCGGTGTAACTCTGTAGTGTTGCATAATGGAGTAGTGTCTAGAATTCCACATAACAACTTATTGTGAAATGCTTCACATATGTGAATTACACCAGTGTAATTTTAATTTCCCCTAAGACTAATAGATAGGTAGAGAGACCATGCTAACATATTAGAGAAATAAATGAAATATAGCCTGCATCAGGCACCACCGTATTGCACACTTAAGTGCATTAACTCTTCTGGGCTGCTAAACTTACATGCCCTGCCATATACTAGGGACTTTTAAGTAGGTTGGCAGTACCAATTGTGATTATACCTAATTACCATGTACGTTTAATCAGACCTCAGGCCCTGGGTCTGATTAGTAGACCCTGGGGCACAATCAGAGTCAGAAAACCATCATCTAGTAGTCAAAATTTCACATGAAGGGCCTGGATTGTAACCAAAATTGCCACTGCCCCGGAGGGGCACACCTCGTCCAGCCGCACAGTAGCCCCACTCCACAGCGCAGCCCGACCAACCCAGCTCTTAGAGACAATCCTTATCCAGAAGATACTGATCTGACTTGCCCACTTTCCCTGCCTACTTTATTCCAGCATGCCAGAGGCTTCTCACCTTGGAGACCTGCTCCATATATGGGTATGACATGTTACAAGATTGGCATAATCTTCCCTAGATTACCAAAGACCTGTGAGAGCTCACCGGATGCCACTGGAACTGCAAAGCTTTCCAATGCTCAGGAAGCACTCTCAGGGTGAACCAATTAGAGGGCAACATGTTCTTGACAAAAAGAGGAGAACTCTTCCTGGGATCCCTCTGGCTTCTCCAGGATCATTTGATATAGCACGGGATGCCGCAAGGGTGGCCATTTCTTCCACTCTGGGTTTGTGGATTTGAACTCGACTACCTTTTGATTGGCCAAGGGAGATGGAGGCCGGTGCCCATCCCTTCCAACTAATGCTTGCCCATCTCTTAAGATCGACTGACCCATGTTCAACTGCTGTTCACATAGAACCCTTCTCCACTTCAGGCTTCATGGTTCTTGTATTAATATTTGTTACAGCCATCCAGATCTGTACTTACAGTTTTTCCAAGTGGGCCCTCACCCTGGGCTTCCATTCGCACCACTGTAGCCATCCTACTCCTTATGTCTTAGCCCCCAAAGCTCTCAGCACCAACAATCGCCGGCTGTGATCCTGACACTCTGATGCCAATCCATTTTCAGGGCTAATATATTTGGAAGGTGAAACATTATACACTCATTACCAGATTCCGACTTCCATGGCCCCAATACTGCTGCCTATATTTATTTATTTACAACATTTTATAGAGCACATGGCTACCCAATCGCAGACTTCCCTGTGCTAATGGAAAACATGAGGAATGACATACTGTTCAATTAAACAAATTAGTTTTAGTTGCTTCCTGAAACTGACCAGCAAAATACTGCAATAACCATGATTGTGTATGCAGTGTTTGAAAATCAATTAATCAAATTCAAATAATCTAACCTGCATCCCATTAGTCTGGTGTGTCCCCCCGCTTGACACCCAGAAACCCAGAATAAATATGGGAGAGTTGCACAGCAACTCAGATCTGCTGCCTGAAACAGCAAGTATAAGAAGGACTGCCCTGCTGGAACCCTGATCTGTACCAAAAGACTGTGCTCTGAACTGCACCTGCTGCATAATCTGGTACGACAGCCCTAAGGATTTTGCCTGATTTATCAAGTATTAAAGAGTGGACTCCCTGAAAGCTACAGGTTAACAGAGACACCTGTATAACCTCGACCAAGAGGTCCCCATCCTGGAGTGCGCCCAGTGGACTTTGAAAGATATGGCAAGGTGCATTGTGGGAATTGTAGTCCCAAAATTCCATGACCATATCAAAGCTTCTAGACCCTTAGATTGATGTTTTGAACACTTTGATCTGATAAGAGGAACTTCAGGAAGACATTCCAGAAGTGTGAAAAAGTTTAGAGGAACTTTTGTTAAACACTCCATAAGTTGACCAGGTGCATTGTGGGAGTGCTAGTCTCAGACCTCAAGAGACAAACCAGAGCATCTGAACCCTTGGCTGATGCTGTGGACCACTTTACGACACCATGAAACACTTCTGGAAGCAAGTATAAAAGTAATACATCCTGAATCGCCTTAACCCTGGACTTTGTACCTGTCCTGCGTAACCTTGTTTACCCTTTGAGAGTTCTTTGCGTCTAATTGCCAATTATACTTTAAAACTTTCAAAACTCATATATCCGGTTCCCTACAGTGGCTGTTTGTCATTTTGATATAATTTTAATCATGAAACGTTTCCTATTTTTTTAAGCTGATGCTGGATTTTTTTCATGTGTTGGGTCTTATTTATTTATTGTATTTGTGTTTTTAAATGCTTTACACACCTGTCTTCTAAGTTAAGCCTACCTGCTTGCAGCCAGCTACCAAGGGTTCAGCAAGAGAATCATTTATTGAGAACTTGACTGAACCTTTTATTGTGTTTGTGGCTTTATTAATAGTGGCAGGTCCCTACTTATCACTAATAATAAACCACTTTCCAACAGTATTAAAAAGTAAGGATAGGGCGCGGCAAAAGGCTTTTTTTGCCAGGTCGAAATGGTAGTTTGAAACTGGCTCTGCAGTGACAGGCAAATACATTTTTAAAGGGCGGCTTAAGTGGGTGGCGCAACCAGTGCTGCACGCTCAATAGTAGTATTTAATTTATAGGCCATAGGTACATGCAATACCACTTTATTGGGGACGTATAAGTAAATGAAATATGCCTACTGAGTATAAGCCCAGACATCCATTTTTAGAGGAGAGAGCATAAGCACTTTAGCACTGATTGGCAGTGGTAAAGTATGCAGAGTTCTAATGCCAGCAATAATGAGATCAGAAAATAGGAAGGAGGAAGGGAAAAAGTTAGCGGGAAGATCATTTTAAGGCTGACAGGTCTAACATACAGAATCACAAAAACATATAACAGAGAAAGGACCTAGTTGAAATGTATACATATATACAAGAATGCCAAAAAAACAGTTCTATATGCAAAGTGGTGAGCCATAGTTAACATTGGTGTTTAAAAAAACCAGTTGTTAAATACATGGTATCAGGCATCTGAATAGCTACAGCATTATATATCTGATGGCGCTCCCAGAGAAAGATTGTGCAACTTTCCCTTGTTTCCTCAAGGGGACAGAATACATGGATTTATGTACACTGCAGACTGGTTTGTAAGTGCTTTGTGTTTTAAAGGAAAGCCACTGGAGGCTGATGAGAACAGGGATAATATTGTCAAATACACATCAGTCTTCAGACTGACATGAAGTACGTTAGTCTGATACCAGCTTTCCTCCCTTAGAGTGGGATACCTCCTTAACACTATCTTGGTTGGCTGTCTATTTTGTTATGTGTGGCCAAGATATCACCTATATAAGGCGAATTGCTGCCCAGCGACAATTTCTAACTTAACTTGCTGAAACGTGCTTATATGAATTGTGCACATTTTTACTATTTTTTTAAAAGCGCAATGCTTTGTTGTTTTGATACCTGTCATTTTAATAGTGATACAGCTTAGTTTTTATCACCAAAAACAAATAATTTTTCAGTTATCAGCTGCACAGAGACTGTTTACTTTTAATTCTCAACCTGACAGGGGCAGCTGGCATGCACAGCTAATTTTGCACCTAGTACCATCGCAATTTATTCTCTGATTTGTGATTAGCATACCTCACTCATAGGTCTTCAGACTGATTTTGAGTACACGTCAGCCTGATACCATCATTCCTTTCTTAGAGTGGGATGCTTTCAATGCGCCATCTTGGTCGGCAGACTAGTTTCTTATGTGTGGCCAGGATCAGTGGCGGCCAGCACGGATCGTGGGGGAAAGAGGGGGGGAGGGGATCGAAATAAAAGAAGAAAAAAAACTTACCTTACCGCCATGTCTCTCCCCATCTCTCCTCATCCTTCTGCTAGCCAGGCAATGGAAGTATGGCCATGTTCTCCACTCAGGCTGCAATTGCAGCCTGGATGAATAACACGCAAAGTGTGTATGAATGTTTGACCGGCTCAAGATGGCTGGCCAAACATTCATACACACTTACAAAGTGTGCTCATCACTCCCCTTGCTCTTGTCATCAGAGCAGCCCTGCCCCACCCTGCAAAGCTGCTGCAGCAGGATAAAATTAAATATTAACCTAGAGTTATTATCATTTTATTTTTCCTTTATTTCACTGCTTTAAAGAAGTGGGACGATGCTCCTCTGCCTTAGAGGAGGGGCCACTAGCAGCTAGGATATCACCTATTTGAGGTGAACTGCTGCGTAACCATAAGTACTAACTTAACTTGCTGAAAAGCCCATCGTTGAATTGTAAATGCTCTTACTACTGTTTAGGGAGAGCAATGATTGTTTTAGTGACTGTGATTCTACCTTGTCATTCTCATCTGTTTTTAACAAGTTTATTGTCAAACCAAAAACAAATAGTTTTTCGGTCTTTGTCCGAATCAGCCTGATATCATATTCCTTTAATCAGAGTGAAATAAATTCAAGATTCCATCTTGATCGGCAGTCTGGTTTGTTATGTGCTGCCAGGATCTCACCGATTTAAAGCGGACTGCTACGTGGCCGTGCAGCGTGCGCACTGCTGGCTCACCAAAGATTCACCAAAGACAAGACCGTCTCCACCCATCCATTAACTGGCTGCACACAATGCCAGCAATGTTGTAGATTTCACAACACATTCATTGCCCTTCCCTAACTCAAGCTGATCTTCTTGCATAAGGTACTCTAGAGGTATTTTGCTCTACCTGTGGGATGACTTCTATAAATTTCCAGGGGCCGATAATCCTTCTCACATAGATTTATAATGGGCAAGTCACAAGTTTCCTTTGAGATGCTAGATTCCAGCAATTGGACAAACCTACATTCCTCCCCAGAAATGCCCCTTATGGCATGCTCTATAGCACCCTCCAACGTAAATACCACTGCAAGGTGAGCTCTAATTAATGCATGTTCAGTGGTGAAGCACGCTGATGAAATAATTGATCTTCTGACCACAGAGAAATTTGATTTGCTTTTCATCATTGAAAGCTGGCTAACAACTGATATCAGCAGACCATGCCCACAAGGATCTAAAGCCATTCATCAGCCCTGACCTCTGTGTAGGGTGGGTGTACTGCTTACTGTATAGAAACGAATTGAATATCACTGCTCTTCAGCTGTGTGCTTTTGTGGAAGTAGAACTTTAGGGTTTTAAATAAAATGTTCGGTCTTCCACTTATTTTCCGGCATTATTTGTTACTGTCCGCTGGGTCCAGCAATTCCATTTACAGAAGCTTATTTCAATTTTAACAGTCCACTAATTTTATCTCAGACCGATTTGTTGTTCTAAGTGAGTTTAATGTTTGGGTAGATACCCCTACTAATACTCAGGCAATGGACCTTATTGATTAGTTGGCAGCCGGCGGTCTAGAACAAAGTGTTTTAGGCCCTACACATATAGAGGCCATATGCTTAATACAATTTTCAATTATACCCAATTGCTGAAATTGGAAACTCTCTTCCCTCAAAATGGTTCTGACCATTACTTGCGACAAATTTCCATTTTCACACTAACCAATTACACTTCTTTGAACATAATGAGAAAAAAGTCTCCTCTTTATATTAAACTCTTGGCCATATTTGAGGAAAATGTATTTTTATTGCTGCAGAAGCTGGCTTTTGCAAGGGAAACCGGACAACTGACCATGCCATTAGGTTACATATGATTTCTGTTAAATAAATCTAAATATTGAAAGTGTCTCTGCATTTGTCTTTGATCGACCTGACGTTGGCATTTGATATAGTTAATAAATCTAAACTACGGCAAGGACTACACACGTTGGGAACTGAGAGGGCACTGTTGCAAGCAGCCCAAGGCCTACATATGGATGCAACGCACGCGTTCGACATAAGTTATCAAGTGAATGCAGTAGTGCTTTCTTAGTTCCCTCAGGTGAACGTCATGCATTGCAATACCCTCCACCCCCCAGTTGGAAAAAAAATGCTGCTACATCCAAATCCTAATGCAATTTTTCTGGACTGAAAAGTCGGATATGGTGCTCCTACACTCATTAAAACCAAATGTGAAAAAACCTCCCAACTCCAAACCAGGTGGAGTGACTCAGAATCACGCCCATAGTGTCTGCACAAAGACGTGCACTGACCATCAGCCCCTAAGCGCGCGCTTCAAAATGATGCCAATGAGAATTCCAACAAGGCTAGAATTTTTGTTTTTTTACTTGTAATGCAGCCATCCATATGCTACAGATAAATAAACATGTTTTTAATTCTGTACTACCATTCACCCCCATCTTATTTGAGGCCATTTGTTTCACCCATGAAGAATAAGGGTTACTTCAATGAGGACACAGAAAGCCAGGAAGGTTGTGTTTCCCGGTCCTTTCTTTATCTCACCTTCTGTATGATGCTGCCTTTAACTCTTAAATAAACACTGTCCCGCCTCTTCAATCAAGGAACAATTCCTGCTAGTCGTGTCTATTCCCCTCGCAATCTCTCGGCATGTCCATAGATATGACATTTGTGGGCCTACTCTGTGGAGTACTTGCCACATCTCCTGAGGGAATTCTTGTTTTTTTGCAGTTAAGTTATTGCTCTTGACTGCTCTAGCACTCACTCACCACACTATCACAGGCTGCATATGAATTTTCCAAGCCACCTTCGACAGCGTGCTACCATGAGCCCGCGATGTGGCTGTCACTTGGTACTGTTCATCGTTGTGTTGGTTCACAGCACCACCTCCCAACCCATTTCGACTTTTGGCCTTACTATCTTAACACCTTAAATTGTCATGGTGATGATATTGAAGGATTTTTCCATTACTTGGTTCCCTCATATTTACATGACCTTGAAGCATCTGGAAATATGAATCACTGATAAGGAACTTGTAGGAAAAGTACACTAGGATCAAAGTACACCAAGAACACATCAAGGATTCTGCAAGATGGCGGCTGACTGAGAGATCTCTGGAGGTCACCTCCACATCACTCAATCCCCGTCGACGAGCGCCGATATTGGACGCTGCCTAGCATGCGTCCTGGCCCTGAAAACTGGCTGCGCTGGCAGGAAGGAGTGCGGGGGCTGACTGCAAGGCGCGAAGATGGACAGGCGACAGGAGGGAACTGCTGCTTGCGCTGGGAAGCACTCGCCCGGCTGCTGCTGACAGTGGTTTCAGGCTGGGGGAATCCAGTCAGGTGCCGCCCGGAATCGAAGTCGCCTAGCAACGTAGACGCTGGTTCTACGGAAGCTTCTCAGAAGGAGAAAGTGATGGCAGCGCAAGGAGCACACAGTAAGACTCGCTCCACAATCCCGGCAAATACTTCTGTGGTACAGCGGGACCCTGACCTAAAAGCAGTCCTCGAAGCTAAGAAGCCCGGTCAAGGTACGGACAAGAACAGCAAATTTAGCAGCGGGAAAAATGTTAAACTCCACACAGCAGGCAATGTACCGGTTGGAGGATCTGAAAAGACACAGCTGGTAATTACCAGTTTGTTTGCTAAGAACGACATGAGCAAGGAGACAGGACAGAAGATTAAACAAATCCAGGATGGCACTAATGCTGCTAATATTGACATATCCAGGTGAAACCCAGTCACAGGCTCAAGAGGGCTTGATGAGTGAAAAGAATATTCTTGCCACCAGGGGGTCAAGCAGTGAAACTATGGTGCTGAGTATGGCTGACTCTCCCGTAGTTACTCAGCAGAAGAGCGAGGAGCGAGGGTAGCAAGGGTAGCAAGGAAAAGGTCCTCTCGCAGCCTTCCCCCGCTAATGAAAACAGTGAGAAAGATGTCAGTTTCAGCCAGGAAGTAAAGCAAGTTCCGCACATGACAGATGTTGAGCGAGAAAGCCTCATAGAAAACACAGAACTGGGCTACCTATCACCTGACCCTATGGACATTTTTTTTTCACTGATTGAAGAGTCTGGAGACTCGGGTGTCATTGAATCGCAAAGTGGTAGTAGCAACAATGGGTGCGTGGATACCTTAACGAGTGACTGCAGCCAGCAAGGGGGTTGAAAGGTGCCCAGGAAATCAAAGAGGCTTTCAGAAGGGAAAAAGAAAACCTGCAAGCAGGACGGAATGGAGGAAGAAGGCAAAACTTAGATGGGATTACTCAGATACGTAATCACACTCCCTGGTAGGCTTGCCTGGAACAGCGAGTACGGACAAGAGAGCTCAAGGGCTCAAGGGGGTTTGGCGATTTATAGAGACGCGGAGCAGCTACACAAACCTACACTAGCTACAATCCTATAGTCATTAAGCGCATTTCAAAATGAGGTCAAGACAGAAAATCGGCACGCCCGCGTTGCTGCAAAAAAACTACAGGGGTCAGAGCACAAGATTGGGAAGACTTGCACTGAAATAGCAGAAAGGATGAGTATGGTGGAAAATCAGACAGAAGTGCTGGAAACCACTGTTGATGCCTTAAAACACAGGTGACCTCACAGGAGACCACGGTGAAAGACATCATGTGGAAACTTGAGGAGGCAGAAAATCGCCAACGTCGAAATAACCTAAGGATCTTAGGGATCCCGGAGAATAGCGAAGGAAGCGATATTCGTGCTTATTCTATCAATCTGTTTAATAATGCATTTCCAGAATTAGCGTAATGGGATTAGGACAAAGAAATTCTGATGTGTTTTATCTAGGAACCCGATTCAATATTGTGACGTTACGCCCCTGTACGGCTATAATCAATAATATCCCTATAATGGCATAATAATCAGATCCATATTTCAGTAAATCGCCCTTGCAGTCCAAGGCACGGCAAAAGACACTTCCTTGGATTACTAGAGAGCACACCGAGTTCTTTCGACACACCAAACCTCCAGCAACCTGGGAAAGCCCCGCTTGCTTTGTTTTGATTTGTAATAGAACTCCTGCAAGCACTGTAAGAACGGCCAGTTCTTGGTGACATGATATTAGCCCCGATCATTTGTAGTCCTACAGCAACTCTCTGTCTTTTCTTACTGTCGTTAAGACCACAGATATTAATAGTCACAATTTTCAACTTGGCCATGATGATATTTGTTCACCCGATCCATACTTAACAGAAGCAATATCCCTTTATTGACGTCTTATGTCCAAACCTTACGTCAAACTCTGCACCTTTCAGGTATAAATATACCAACGTTGCCTTAAGCAAACACACAGTGGTGATTCTGGAGCAGAGCAGCTAATCTACTTTCCGAGAGCCCAGCTTAAGCGAGAAGCCCATAGACGCTGCCCCTCCTCTTTGACGCGCTGAGAAAGACGCTGTCTTTTCTACTGCCGAGAAAATCCAGCTCCGGTGTTTCCAGCCTACCCTTGCGGGTGACTGGGATATCGAGTCCTGAGAGAGAGATACCAGACCTCCTACATTCTAATCCCAAGGTACAGTGCTGACTAAACCCTTAGAGAGAATTCTTGAACAGATCCTTGGCAACAAACCTACTTAACTTAAACTGCTACTTACTTACTCCTTCCCACGTATTACGCTTAGGTCAGGTACACCGGGGTAGGCTTAGTTTAGAAGCACCAGTTGAGCACGTTAGCCTATGTATATATGTATATATATTTTATCCATTTTAAAGTGACTTATGGCAAAGAAACCATATCAATGCTTTTACAGTATTATTTCATAATACTCCTTTTACTGTACGTACTTTACTTTACATTAAGTATTGCAATTGTGGCAATTCATTTCTCTTGCATGAGAAGGAAGACTGTTCAATAAATAATACCTTTCATTGAAAACGCCCGTCTCTCTATTCTCTGCACCCTGGTGAAATTAAATATGCACATCTGACTGAGTGAAATAGCTGTCTATTGTTGCACACGACTCTAGAGATTGACTCTTATTCTGAGGGAGCAAAGTTGTCATGTTTATGCGGTTGTCGGAAGCTGAATCCCTTCTTGTCTGAGCCAGGGAAGCTGATCACTTCCTATTCAGTCAAGAAAGTTTCCAGTGACCTCTGAGCTAGCTGGCACAAACCTAAATTAAGTCTAACATAGTCAGTAGAGACCTAGATGACCTCAGTCCTACGTCTACACTGCTGTTTATGGTATTCCAATGCGCAGGGCCTATAGGGAAAATAGGAACTACACTACAATTCAATGTGTGCATAGATTCCCAATGACAATGTCTAAACATCTGCAAAATAACCAGTCATATCCCAGAGTGATTTTGATTTATTTTGGAAATGTTTTGCTCCGACAGGCAGTGTATGATCTGGCCAGGCCCAATAAAAAACGGAACTGGGATAGCATCTCATTTTTCGCTAAACCAGATTTTGCGCATGCTACAGTGGAGAGACGCTGTTGGCATTGACAGCTGATTACACCGTTTCAAAAAGCAGGCGCCGTCCCCCTTCTCCAGAACCCTGCAAAATTGAAAGTAGTCTTGCAAGGACGAACCTGGTTCTTTACATCAGAAATCCAAGCTGAGCAGACACTGAAGGAAATTGTTGCCGGAAAATCTGGACTTGCTCAGAGCAATCAATAGTATTTATTTTTCTATTGCATGCTTGTGGTTATCTAATTGAACAGTGGGGGATTCTTTGGTGAAATAATGGTGTTTCTAGGGGGGTTTATATAACGGGGTAGAAAGGAAAAGTCGGGCTAAAAACTCCCCCAAAAAATGGTATAGATAGGTGGGGTTGGAGGGTGTGGAGAGTGGGTGAGATCGGTTCAGACGCTATCACACAGGCTCAGGATTGAGCCTGGTGGCCTAAACAATGGTGGGGGGCAGGGGTGAGGGAGGAGTTTAGGGGATTTTTTAGACACAAGGTGTACGTGACGGTTGCACGGAGGAGATGCTTATATGAGAACCGAAATACTAGTGCAGGGCAAGTATGATCTAAAATGAGGGATATTGCTTCTGTTAAGTATGGATCGGGTGAACAAATATCATCATGGCCAAGTTGAAAATTGTGACTATTAATATCTGTGGTCTTAACGACAGTAAGAAAAGACAGAGAGTTGCTGTAGGACTACAGATGATCGGGGCTAATATCATATGTCTACAAGAGACACATGCGGAGGGATCGCAGCAATATCTGTTGAAAACGCTAGGGTATCGATTGATCACAGCTTCAACACAGCGAGCGATAGGTGCGGCAGTTTTGGCGAAAGGGGGAGATCTTCAATTTACACAAACATTAGCTGATAAATTTGGGCTCCGGGCTATCGCAGAATGCCACTACGATTCTGGGGAAAGTAAAATGACTCTTTGTACTATATATGGTAATGTTAGCGATGACCCAGATGTGTTGTCGAGCGTGGCTAACAAACTATCTCACTGGCCTCTTCCACTGACTGTTTGTGGGGACCTTAATGTAAATCCACCGGGGGAGTGGCTCTCAGATCCAGGCTTTAAGTATCTAGGGCGAAAATCGAACGTTTTCTAGACACTGAAAAGTATGTGTGTGTTACATGGCCTAATTGATGGTTATAATAAAGGTTGCAGTGTCACCGTGAGGACACTGTGCCAAATGGCACTCCTTGTGTGACGTGTTCTCACACGATATTGCTGATTGTAAAGATGCCAATCATGTAATAAAATGTATTCAACTTCATATGTGACATTTGTCCATAGTTCATTTATTCATGTACTTGATACATTGTTGATTTCACAATGTGAGTTTTGTATGGTAATCCAATACGGGTGAATATGAACTAAAGTATCATTCTTTCAAACAAAGTGCGATCCATTATAATGCGTATATTTCCCTATGCATTTCGGGACCTCGCCCTTCATCAGGGGTTACATATGATCGCATTAATGTCTTGTGTCAATTCCGCTCTGGAGAACGGTTTGAATTGATGGTTGGCAATTAGGGCATTCTGGGAAACCGGGATTCACGTTTTATTCTTATCCACATGCCCGGCAAGCATGGTTGGATTATATACTCGTGTCTAGCTCCCTGAGGTCGGCTAGCATAATAGAAAAAAATACCTAGAATTCTGTCGGACCATAATCTCCTAGTATTAAATCTGGAGTGTGGGTTATAAAAGTCCAAGACTAGGACATGGACATTTGAAAGAGCATTATTGGGGAATGAGAAATTCTGTCAACATATGATTAGATGGATTCCGGGCTTTTTGGAGGATAATCTAGGTAGTGCTGCAATAGATGTGGTCTGGGATGCCCTAAAGGCCGGTATAAGAAGGGAGACACTGCAGTTCTCTCTTAGTTCCAATAAAGAGGCCAAATTACAGATGACTACACTACAGCACAATTAGGGTAGGGCCGAGGGTACGCTGATTAAGGCCATTCAGGAGGGGTGTGTACCTGGTACTGAACTAAGTCGGGTGGCGGTGGCTAAAAATCAGATAATTGATATCCTAACAGAGAAGGCAGTGGCAAAAGCAAAAACTCATAAAGAGAAAATGTATGAATGGAGTGAAGAGGTGGGCCATCAGCTGGTGGTACGCACTAGAGAAGAATATTCAGCTAATTTAGTCAAAGAGATTAAGGATCCAGAATCCGCCTCAAGAAGACCGAATCCTCTGAAATTAGCTCTGTATTTCAAAGATTTTATCAGAATCTCTATGAAACAGCAGAGAATCAACAGGATAGACCTGAGGTATATTTACATTTAAACACTCTAGTGAGATTCGAGAAAACGGATAAAGAAAGCTTAGATAGCACTCCATTTTGGGAGGAAATTCTACTATCTATGAATAGTCTCGCTACAGGGAAAGCCGCTGGTATGGAGAGAATCCCAACAGAGTTTTATGTTGAATTCTCATCGCAATTAAAAGAAATAATGCAGGAACTGTTCATCCATATTTTTCAGGGAGGAAGGCCACCAGCCTCATGGTCATCTGCTAGAATTGTAGTAAAAAAAAAAAAAAAAAAAGATACTCTAGAACCCGGGTCTTATTGTCCCATTACATTGATAAACGGAGATTCCAAAATTTACTCCAAATTATTAGCAATCCAATTGGCACCGATTATTCATAAGATCGTATCAGGACGTCAGCACAGGTTCATCCACTGGAGATCTACAATTGATTACGTCCAAAGGGTAATTTCTCTTTTTGATTTTACCGAGGTGATAGGAGACCCTATGGCGCTTATATTACTCGACGTTGAAAAAGATTTCAATAGGGTCTCCTGGGAATACCTTTGGGCCGCAATGCTATATTGTGGGATCAATCAGAGATTTATTAAAGCAATACAAATGCTATATGTGGATCATGTAGCCAGTGTATCAATAAATGGGGTATTATCAGATACAATAACCATTACAAGGGGGACAAGGTAGGAGTGTCCGTTCTCTCCTCTCCTATTCGTACTTTACATCGACCCGTTCATCTGTAGGCTAGATAAAAACATACTAATTCAATCAATTTGGGCAAGAGAATATGAAACCAAAACACTAGCCTACGCAGATGATATTGCTTTAGTCACTAGCAATCCTATTTCCGCAATTGATGCGATAGAAGAGGGGGCTCTAATCTTCGGAGCAGTCTCTGGCTACAAATTAAATCAAAGTAAAACGCAGATCATTCTTAATGACCGGATCAAGATGAGGGATGTTGGAGTTACAGACAAAGCTACTTATCTAGGGGTCAGTATATCGGCAAAAGTGGATAGCATAGTTAGTAATATTGTGGAATCTTTGATCCAACGAACAAAAAAAGAACTGGTCCATCTAAATAACCTACATTTAACAATAGGTGGGAGATGTAATGTGATCAAAATGCTCTATCTTCCCAGATTTTTATATTTTTTTAGGACTATCTGCCTGCAATTTCCTCCACAACTGTTTAGATCTATAGAATCCATGTTTTCCAGGTTGATTTGGGGTTATCAGAGGCCACGTAGGACTTTAAGATTGATTACACTTCCGAAGGATAGAGGGGGACTGGCAACGCCTAATTTAAAATTGTATTATTGGGCTACGGTATGAAGATACTGTTTAGCACTTATATCTCCCGGGCCTGATAGCAACAATATACTTACCCCACAAAAACTGGGAAGGGGCGCAGAAGGCTGTCTCTGGGGACACATTAATGACAGCTACTTTAAGAAGGTAAAATTCAAGACTATGTATGGCATATATAAGGTTTGGGGTAAATGCTCGTAAACTACTGGGACTTAGATGATATTTGCATTATACGCCTGTATCTAATAATGAGGACCTTCCAGAGATATCTGGGGACAGGTGTATGGACCGTTGGATACAGGCAGGGATTCTACAGCTGGGCTGCTTTTACACAACAAACTGATTGAAGACCTTTAAGGAATTACGTAATGAATTCGACCTTAGCCATAGGGACTTTTTTTTTATTTTTGCAGGTTAGAGATTTTCTGACAAAGAAAGGGGGGTATGGTAAAATTTCAAGCAATTCAAATTGTAGCCAATATACGCAAAAAATCTATCTTAACTATTGGGGAAATTACATTTTTTTATTCTTTATGTCCCGATGATATGGAGAAACAGATAGCTATGTGGCAGGCTAAACTGGTTGTATTGCCCGAAACCCCTTTGCGTTCCTTTGAATTGTCACAGACTTGCTTTATGTCAGTAAAATTACAAGCCCAATATTACAAAACCTTTTTTTCACTGTATTACACCCCGAATAAGATAGCAAAATGGGGTACTGGAAAGGGTACAACATGTCCACGATGCTCACTGTTTGAGGCTGATAGTGTGCATATACTGGCCTCTTGTAATGTATTGACAAGCTTAATAGTGGAAATTTCCGACTTTTTATCAGAAATCTTTGGAACAGGAGTCAACATTTCAACCGAGGAAATACTGCTGGGTACAGAGGATGGTAACCACCCAAACTGTATGCAAGGGCTGATTTTTGTGGCCATGGCCGTTTTTAGGTTATGCATAGCCTCAGCCTGGATGGACTCGAATCCACCGGCATTCCAGCAATGGAGGACCCATTTGTTAGCAACTTGTAGCCTAGAGGTGGCCAATTATAAAAGGAAAGGGCGTAATAAACGCAAAAGAGGCATGATGATGTGGGATCCATTGCTGCAATGGATGAACAATCCCACTTCAGATGGATAGATGGTAACAAGGAAAAAATGCTTGCCAAATATGAACTGAGCCATTTTTTAGTTAATTGCGCTATATTATGTATGACTTTAAATTATCCTCACTTTTGTTCCTTTTTGAGGTATTTAGTTGAAATCATGAAAATTGTGTCTTTTGTTTGAGTATGGTTAAAATGTGTAGGTGTGGGGGCAGGGGGTGGGGGTGGTGTTTTTTTCAAGAAAAACTTCATAAAGATATTTTTTTTTTTAAAAGAACACATTAAGGATTTTAAGAAAAAGAGACAAAGTATTTCATGTGAAAACAATCAATTTCTTATATTTGTTTTGTACCCTAGAGAAGTGTGAAGCAATAACGTATTTGCACGCCATTTTTGAGCAGTGATGATAAAATATGTTACCAAATTCTTGCAGACTTTCTCTGAAGTCATCTTCTGCAGGCCGAGCCTTGCAGACCCTTATTCTACACGTGATTGGATCTTGAAATGAAGGAGTGTCCATAGCCTAAAAGCCATCACCGCATTCAACAGGACCACACTGGGCTCACAGGTGCCACTTCCACCCTATCAACGGTATGACCAACATTTGTTTGGCTATATACGGCGAGGCACCTCACAGGATGCGGCATAACGGCCAGAAAACCACACAAGATGTGACATAACGGACAGAGCTGCTGACTTTGGAGCTGGGGAACCGGGTTCGAGTCTGGCGTTGGCGCAACATCCTGAGAATCTGGGCAAATCACTTAATATCAACGTGCCTACCAAAAAAAATAATGTGTCCTTGTATAACGTAACTGGTGCTCCTGTATAGCGCTCGAATGCATTCAGATCGAGTTCGTGCTATATAAAACTGCAAAAAATCTCCTGCACCCCCCCCCCCACCCCTCACCCCCCTTACTAACAGCGCAATCTAACGGAAGTGCAGGTCACTGTGGAGGTGGGAATGAAGCTTATTTGTGAGGGGCTCTCAGTGTGAATATGTGCCACACCCCTGGAGACGTGTCTCCTGCTGTCTTTCACAACTGTGCTGCATTCCCATATTCTGACCGTCCTTAACATCTGCTCCTGACTGCGGAATGGAAAGTAGGGTATTATGAACATTAGCCTCCCTTAAACCACCTGCAGAGGGTGGAAGGTTTTACCTGGTAATTTCCCCGAGCTAAATATAATATAAAACGGAATATGTATTAGGGAATGAAAGGAAATTAGATTTGATCATTGTAATTTCTGGGGGTCAGTGTAGCCACAGCCTCAGTTGGCGCCATGTGGTTTAACCCGTCTCCATAGCAACTGTTGGCACCGCCCTCGCCGCCATGTTTCAGACAATGATCTACTTGGATTAGACACTTATGCCCCCATCTATGCCAGGCTAAGCACTTTTTAAGCTTCCGTGAACTCAGCTGAAATCGAACGGCAGAGATGTAAACTATGGGAACACTTATAGATTTCTAAACCTTCTATTCCAACAAAATGAAAACATTATTGTGTATTAGGCATTGCTGCAATCCGTGAAGCTGAGGTAACTGCCTTGTGACTCGATAATCTAGCAATTTTAGATTCGTTCCCTAGATGTTGCGGGCTCTGGTTAAGTGTTATTTTTAATTATCACCATGCAGTGTATTTTCATTTCTGCTGCAGTCATCATGGCGTAGGAAATAACTAGCAGTCACACGTACACTGGTTAACAGGCTCTGCTTACCTGAGGAGATGTCGATTTGATTTATCTTGGTCTGAGTGACATTAATGTGTGTGCTGATTTTTCCCTCAGTGAGGATAATTTCGACGGTGCCAAGATCGCCTGCGAAACTGCTGAACAGCAGGAGGCCGCTGGGGTTCCAAGTGCGGAAATGGAAGTTGACTGTGAGCGCGTCCGCGTTAGGCAGGCCAGGTGCGATCAGGTAGCTGGTGGCGTTGAAGAAGACAGCCACAGAATGCGATTCTTCACAAGAGAAGCTAATGTTTCCCTGAAAAAGAGGAACATGTGTAAGTTTGTTGACATCCACAACTAACTAGGTAATGCACGGCCTAAAATGCTACTATTAAACTTATAGCGTGCGCTTATTCATTATTGTATTTCTAGCCATTCAGAAAAATACTTAAGAGTATGCAGAAATATATATTCTTTAAATACTGCATATTCACAGTATTACTGTGCTTGGGTATTTGCTCACACAGCGACGCTCTTCTTGCCACACCAATAGCAACTTCCTCTTTATAAGCAAACCAACAATCATTTGATTATATGACAAACATGACATTAATATATAATTGAGAATAACGAATTAATCTGCAATGATATTATATGAATACCTCCTTATTTTGATACAATACTTGCTGATTCAGCATTGAAGTGTGTTAGTGTTAAAGATAGTTGTTTGTTGCCATTATCTCATTCGAAGTTATTTAAAGTTATCAGAAGGGTGTAAAGTGTTTCCAAACATCAAATAGCTTATTCAATATTTTCAATGCAATATTTTCAATGCTTTTTTGAGAGGGTTTAATTAGATTTCCACTGTTCAATTTTATAAAGCTCTAGGGCAACATGAACTGGCTTCTGCATAATATATAGGATGTTGATTTCAACGAATATTACTTTATCCCTAAAATAGATATCAGTACTAATAATGGATTTTTATAAAACAATTTTTTCCATGCGAAATTCAAAGATTGTTTGATACAATAGTGACAATTTGAATATTAGAATACATAACAATATTGGGGCGTTATGTATGTCATGCATCATGATGCGTTCCGCAGCCTCAGTGCAGGGTAACAGGCCTGTTTTAATGCGCCTGCAGGTTCAAAAGTCAATTAATTAAAAGCAATATTTCTCCTAGTTAAAGCATTATTTTAGACATCACAAGTCAGAAACAGAAAGAGAGACACCTTGCTCACTGTTTCCTAGCTGCAACTGTCTGAGACAAATCTCCAATTCAAAGAAATATTTTGTTGAATTCATTTAGTAATCTCAAAGGCAGATCTACTACTAACTTTATCCAAGGTTAAACCCTCAAACAACAATTGCAACGTGATTCTGAGTTCAATCAGCAAATTTGTAGCTACTCCCAAATAAGGTCTACGCTGATCAATTTCTCTCTTGAATAGGGGTAGTTCCCAGATCATCTAAAAATAGGTCAAATTACTCCTCTTCTAAAAAAACAATAATTGGATTCCGACAATCTTAACAACTTCTGTTCAGTCTCCACCCTGCCTCTCTTATGCAAGATAATTGAAAGTTGCTTTACCGGCCGCTGTCCTGTCACATCCAGAAAAACAATCTCCTTGACCCTCAAAAATCCCGCTTCCATCAAGGCCACAGCACAGAGACTCCAAGTCTGCAGATCGTTTAGGAATCCCTTCCCATACTTACCCATGGAAATTCCTTTCTTCTTGTAGTCCCCAATCTTTCTGCTTCCTTTGGCCCTGTCAGTCACCAGGTTTTGTGAAGCACTTTTTAGTGGTGAATGAGTCTTGAAGGTGTAGTCTTAAACTGGTTCACTTCACGCTAAGCAAACCTCTCGCAAATAGTGAAGATCGGGAATAGAATCTCGAACCCAGTTAGCCTACAGCATGGAGTCCCCCAAAGTTAGATTGTTTCTTCACCCCTCTCTAACCTCCATCTGGAACCCTTCTGCACGAGCCTCAGGAATTGTGGAATACTCTTCAATCTGTATGCTGACAACAACCAAATCGACCTGAAGGGCTAATCCCCGGAAGACTTCACCCTGTTATCCAACACCAAGAAAATAATTCATACTTTATTGGCAAATACCTACTTCAATCTGAAACCCAGTGAAAACAAAAATTCCACTCATCTCTCCAAAGGAAGCTAACCCAATAATTCAAGACTGGATGTCACTCCTCCCGGACCTGAAGGACAGTCCATCTATCATAAAAAATTCTATATCATTGCGATTCACCCTTGACAGATAAATTAACTTTGAGAGCCAAATATAATTCATGGCTGGTTCTAGCTAAAGATGCTCTAGAGAATCTGGCACCTTATCCTAGAACAGGACATAAAATTAGTTGTCAAGGCACTAGTTCTTCCAGACTTGACTACAGAATTGCACTCCTATCAGACATCCAAAAAAATCTACTTAGAACCATTTAGAATAGTTCTACATGTGGCTGCCTGCTTCATCACAGTGCACTAGAACAGTGCACAAGAAATGTGATTAAATTACCCCTCTCCCACTCTCCTTTCAGTGTCTTCACATAGAGACGAGAGCACAATTTAAAATGGTATTCATCACTCATAATGCACTTCATGTCTCTTCACCCTCATACCTAGCTGAGAAATTCAATATTTGAAGTGCATATTGCAATTTAAGAAGCATTCAGTCCCTTCTCCTTTGAATCCCCCACCTCCAAGAAGGAGTGTTGCATGACCCAGTCCTTCTCCGAAAGTTTCACAAGAATTTGGAGCTACCTCCTTCCAAGCCTCTGCATGACCACATGTCACCACACCTTAAAAAAAGACCTCAAAGCTCTCCTCTTTGAATGACACTTGGATTACCTCCCCATGTCCCCGCACACCCCTTTGGGTGGGCACCACAGCCTTACCAGGCATGATCTATTGACGATCGCTACATGTTACTCCATACGCCCCTTTTGCTGATACCACAAGCTCTTTCTTGCTATGTTATGTTATGAGTATGTATTCTACCCCTTTGAGAGAGGTACCCTGTAGCTGACTACTCCTAGTGTAATTATTTGTATTTTTTACTAGCTTATTGATCTGTTTCGATCCAATTAGCAAGCATGCTGATGTCTACAGGCCAAGTCCATGCTATATAAAAACCAAAAAATAAATAAATAACATAAAAACTGATGCTCTGCTTTGAAGCACTTTGCAGGCAGTAGTATTCACCCACAGTCACACCTAAGTTACCTTTGTGTGTGACTGTCTAGAGGGAATGCACAAAGCCAGCTGTCATCCTCACCAGACGTGTTTTCAGAGACAAGCAGACAGCACCAAATGGTTATAGTACAAAAATGCCAACTTTAGTGGCATTTGCTGAATTGTAATTTAAAATCCAACTTCACCATAAGTTGTGTTTTTTATTCTAATTTCAGATACACCAAATTTGGGGGTCCAAGCTCTTCCCAATTTGAAATTACACATATACAATGTAATAGGGCAACCCCAATGTTCTCATATGAGAGAGATAGACTTTGCCACTGGATTCAAGCTAACCTGGCTGATGAGGGGTGTTAACCCGAAACCGATCCCAGGATGCTCGTTTCCGTTCCAGGTAAGACCTGGCTTGGCAGTTTGGGCTGGACTGTTCCCATAAGGAACAGGGTCAAGACTGATTTGCATATGGCTGGGTCTGAACTGGGGTGGCGAAGTAAGCTAAAGAACGGCGATGGATTTAACCCAGATCTGTGATTGGGGGTGAGAGTCTGAAAAGTTTCAACGCACTGTCCATCGTCTCCTTGTGTTTGCTTTGTTTGCCCAAAGTTGACAGGGCATGCACAAATATGGGTCCCTTGCTCACTTTGCCACTGGATTCAAATTAGCCTTGCTGATGAGGGGTGTTACCCCAAAACCGGTCCCAAGATGCTTGTTTCCATTGCAGGGAAGACCTGACTTGGCAGTTTGGGTAGGACTGTTCCCATAAGGAACAGGGTCAAGACTGATTTGCATATGGATGGGTCTGAACTGGGGTGACAAAGTGAGCTAAAGAACGATGATGGATTCAACCCAGATCTGTGACTGGGGGTGAGTGTATGGAAAGTTTCAGCGCTCCATCCATCGTCTCCTTGTGTTTGCTTCAACTTTCTAAAAGTGGCATTTGCTGAATTGCAATTTAAAATCCAATGCCACCTTAAGTTGTATTTTAAATGTGATTTCAGATACACCAAATATGGGGGTCCCAGCTCTTCCCAATTGTAAATTACACATATACAATGTAATAATGCAGCCCCAATGTTATCATATGGGAGAGATAGGCCTTGCAGTAGTGAAAAACATATTTAAAAGTATTTCACTACCAAGACATGTAAATCTTATCAAGTGAATGCCCTACTATTTAAATACATAGCACCCATCTACAGGCTGTCTAGGGTGTAACTTAGGGGTAACTTACCTGTAATAAAAAGGAAGGTTTTGTCCTGACAAGCCGGCTAACTTGTCATGTCAACATGGCAGTTTAAAGAAACAACATCACAGGCCCTGCAGTGGCAGGCCTGAGACATGTTTACAGGGCTACTTAAGTGGATACAATCCTTGCTGCAGACCCATTAGTAGCATTTAATTTTTTAAGCCATGGGCACATGCAGTGTACTTTACTAAGTATGTATAAGTAAATATAATATGGCAATTATGGATATGCGAATGTTGCCATGTTTTAAGTATAGAGGAGAAGCACTTTAGCAATGATTAGCAGTGGTAAAATGCAGATATTCCTAAAGCCAGCAAAAACAGTAAAAAAAGGTGGTCTGAAGGCAAAAATCTCAGGGGGAACTGCGCTGAGAATGCAAGGTCCAACACGGCTGATAGAGTGACATATGTGCGTGAACAAACATCTATAGCCTGTTTGTGATTTTTGAGGAAGGTACGAGAGATCAAGTCGACCCAGTTCCATGGAAACGATTTATTTTGTAAAACAGTGAGCTGAACTGGGCAGGCGAAGTCTTGAACGGGGAGGAAGGTGATAGGCCCAGACAAGAAATTTTATTAAGTCTACTGCAAGGGAATCTGAGGTATTTTTGTTGCAAGAAAATAAATACTAAGGAAGGCTTCCATATAACCTTTCTATAGCACGAAAACTGAAACGTCTAGGTGTCATCACCAATCATTGATTGAGTTACCCTTTAAACATCCTGCTTAACCTCTGAGTCGAGGATCTGCTTATACTGGAAGAGTATAGAAGAGCTGCTCACCTGCACTGAGGAATTTGTGTCTATTTGCCAGAGTAATGGGGAGAAAGGGCCCCGGCTCTGTTTGGAACTCAAGCATTTTGTCTCTTATTGGACAACAGGGATAAACGTGGCCAAGTGCCCTCCATTGAAGCCTGAGTTCCCCATGGAGCATCTGTGGCAGGAGGGTGTAGAAGGACCTGAGGCAGATTCAGTTCCTCTGAATGCGTGATGGGGTGAAAGGCAAACCGAAGAAAGCAGCAGGTTACTGAGCACCATGGATCTTACCCCTTCAACAAAACCGAACTCCATGCACTGATATCATGGGACACAAGGGACAAGTGCCATCAATGAATGGCAGGTGGCCTTAGTATTGGTAAGAGAAGCATTGTCCTAATGATGTGATGTATCACGAGGTGGGTGTTGTAAACGTTCACTTTGGTTCTTTACCCCAACTTCTATCCTATGCCCTATGACGTATCTGTCTGCCAACTATACATTTTAGTTAGCTTTTATCAACCAACTCTTCCTTATATTATGTGAGTATTTGAGGATACATTATGCTACATGTTTTCACAGTCAGTTTACTAATAAGTACCTCATACTGATTTGTTTATTTATGTATGTGGATTTACTTTTAGTTGCAAGCCTGTCTGTCCATTATAAATTGGTGCTCATTATAGCTCTGTATATTAGTTATGCCCAGGATGCCAGTTACTGTGCTGCGCATGGCCTCACCGGTAAAGTCAGATGACCATGCCCCCTCATAAGTTCAGGCTGAAAATTATCTTTCTCTTGGACCTAATAAGACTGAATAGGATTTATATCCGGAATGGGACCAAGCAGATGACTGTAAAATCATCCACTGTGTCAAGAGCAACCTGTCAGATAGAAACAAGTAGAAACATTCTAAAGGTGTGCAATGGGTTTATTACACCAAGTTTCACATCGTTCCTTAATATTGGCCTTGATGTAGTTCACAGATTTCTGATTCCCTTCACTTGTGTCCACGCCTAGTTTATTCTCTCAAATTTTACTTGGGACTGAAACGAGATGTTTTGAGAAACAATGTGGCACAAGTAACTTGAGGATGTGCATACCGTTTTAACCTTTCTTCACTGATGACTTAACAGAAGTACGGGAAAGTTATGTCCAACTACACATATGTACAAAATGTTGAAATTGAGGAGACGTGATATTAACACATTGTGAAAGTTATTATTTTAAGAATAAAGTCAAACTCAGCTTCACGTTACTATTTCTGTATATTGTTCATAGTTTTTGTTAGAAATACACTGTCACAAGTAAAAAGCTATGCAACTCACATACCTTTAAGGAAAGTTCATTGCATAAAAGGAATATGGGATATAAACACATTGTGAACGTACTACGTAAAAGAAAAGAAAGACAACTCAGGTACAACTTTGTGGTTGTTGCAAAAGTTTAATCATTCTTAGAAGACATAACCAAAAGTCTCCGGGAAAAAAATACTCTTGCAACCCACTCACCTGTAAAAGACTTTAATGCCTTACACTCAGATCAGACATACTGCTCATCAATACCATCCTCGAAGTAAGTAGACGTAAGATCAGTGTGCCCTGCCTCTGTCCCCTTATATGCAGTCTTTAATCCTTGTAAATATGTTGATAGTTTCTTAAAACATATTATGGTCTACATTGTTTATTTGTTTTCCTTTCAACTTTACCACTCAGTTTTTAGAAGGTGACTCTGAAAAGGCTAGGTGGTTGACATGAACTTCATACACTTAAACTTAAAATTTATCATTAAATCACTGACCAATATCATCATCCTGCAAAGGATTTGATAAGTCAAAGTTTGTAATTTTTGTAAAGTATCGGACAACCTGGATAGAATAGAAGAAGCTAGAGTATTAGACACACAAGGCCGGGTCCAAAAACATTTTTGACTGGCGCTATTTCATGTCCTTGGTGGTAAGTTAAGGCAATGCTTGGTTCAAATGCCTTTTGCCACCATGTTATGATAACAGGTTTCTGGAGGTGGTAACATGAGACAAGAATATTTGTGCATAGTTGCTGTGTGGCATTTAGTTATGGGGGTGATCTGTTCTGTTGTCTTTACTGCTGCTGTGTCTTTGAACTGCATTATTGCAGTGTGATGTGTTGTACTGTGTTCTGTTTTGACTGTTGTTATGTGCCCTGTTATGTTTTCATTATGTTAGTATGTTGCTTTATGAAGGTTATTGCATAATTTGCTCTTTACCTTAGATCTGTCAACAGATGCTGCTAGATTTACAGTAAAAAGCAGCAAATACCTTTGAGGTGCCACCACTGTCTAAGGTGGTAAAACAATTAAATTATGTTAGAGACCTCCTTGTGAAGCTTGGTTACAAATTTTAGAACAATGCATTGGGATAAGGGGACTAATAATCTCCAATGTGCAGGACTTGCAAAGAGATTACCACTCAATTTGACTTCTTCCTCAGAATTCTGTAGAAGTTTTAATCTTTGGTATTGGATAGAGACTCAAAAGCTAGTTTCTGTCTCCCTACTCGCGCTTTGGTTTCAAGTCAAACAAACTCTGTTTATAGAATTGGCCCAGGGCCACTAAGGACTGTAATGAAGCAGTAGTGTGAAGTGCAAGAGCAGACAGTGTCACTAAAAAAGCTGTAATCTAGCTTTGACCAAAGCATTGAGGTACGTGAGAGATGGTAAAGGGGTGAGGTCAGTCACAGCTGGAATGACTCACGGGTGGGGGAAGGGCCATAAGGGGAGGGTGGGGGTTAACTTAATAACACATTATTATTATTTACCATCTCCTCCGGTCCTGGGTCTCGTCTCCTTTCTTCTCTCTCCTCTCCATACAGAAAGCAGGCAGCCTCCCTCCCCTCCCTTCCCCTAAGCCAAACTAGGACGTCCACCCCACAGGAATCTATGGGGTGGTCATTTTCTCTACGTAGGCAGCCTACATAGAGAATTTGCAGAGTGTGTATGACTGGTTTGGTCGGCCCTGGGGCCCACCAAACAGTCAATGCACTCAGAGTGGGCAAGCCACTCCTCCCCTGAACTCCTGCAGGACCACCAGCCCCAACCAGGAATTGCCTGCTGCTTTCTCGCACTGTAAAATACCATTTTATGTTTCTGCTTCATGCACTGCGAGAAAGCAGTGAGACAATGCTCCTCCGCCCACGTGGAGGAGCCGCCCCTGAGTGAGGTGCAGAGAAGGCTGGGCATAGCATGGCTGGGAACTAGCTAGACAGACAAGACGGGGGACGAATAAAATAAAGAAGGCAAGTCTTGTCAAGAAGCCTTAATTTACCCAATAAAACAGGTGGCATAATTATACTGCAAACTTTTAGTGAGGGAGAACAGGGACAGTATAAATAACCAGAACACAAGCAGCTGTTCGCCGATCTTGTGTTTTTTACACAATTGTTTTGGGTTAAATGCCATTGGACATGAAGACGCAGTTCATGCTAAAATATAGCACAAATGCCTGTTTTTTACATTCCACGTTATTTCATGTAATTGCAGCAGAATTTCAAGAAATAATACAAAAGTAAATTACGCAACTTTTTCATAACCCCACGTTTTTTTACTGTGCACCTTTTCCATCTTGACTTTCATAATGCTCGTTTGTCTACATTCTTTGGAATGGCTAGAGACACAGGCGGGTGACCCCTACGAAGCCGCTATTAATTCCAGAGCCTCTGAACCTACTATTCGTCCACTTCCCACGGCGCTACCCTCAGCCCCTGCTGTCTCTGGGAGAAATATCAAATAGATGGACACTGCACTAAACCCAGAAACAGCATCGACATTTTGAACGAGACGCAAAAGGTCAACTTTCTACATATGTAGTGAAAGTACACTCTCAAAAAACCTAAAAAAAAAACCTGTAAGGCGAAAAAGGGCAAACCTGCAGGCAACATACCAACATTACCGAGATAGGGAAAATATGAAAGGGAGAACGATGGAAGAAAAACAAGTATACATCGTACAATGAGTAAATAAACCTATAACAATATCCAGGAGAAATGAGAGGCAATAAATGAAAAGCAAACTCGACGTGAAACATAAACTGCTGTGATCAAATAAACCTTTGAAGGAATTTCATCGCATTCAGACAAAAACTAGACACATTTGTTGTGAGGAACTTTTCACCTCTATTAAGACTTTTTTTCTCAAGTTAGCACTGAATCGAGGCACAGTGCTAACATCATCAAGGCACAAAACTTCACATTTACTGCACCTGCCCCCAATAAATTGATAATTATTTAGTTTCCTTGTTGGTTTTATTATCACTTGCATTTTTTTCTTTGTAAGAGGGTTGCACTCCTAATGCTTGCTTTGAACCGTGGGTCTTATACATGAGAATGATGAGAAGGTGAAATCTTAATGGTGGCCTTTGAAATAGGATCCTGGTGCCACTATAAAACATAAGTAAGGTTTAACTTATAGAAGAAAACTAACTCACTTCAGCAGTGTGACCACCTTATTTGAGATCAGACCGCCCAAATTGAAAAAAAAGCCCTAAGGCACGACAAATAGGAAGATACTGATCAGCAAGGGTTCACAATAGATCCACCAATTCCTTTACGAATTTAAGCAATATAAACCGTCCTGAGTGGAAATTGAGATGGATGGCGTTTGGTCTTATGGCTATTATGGTGTATATTACCTCGGCGGGCTACTGAGAGCTAATATAAAATTAGACATCGCAGGGGAACACTCTGTCATGGTAGTCACTGACCGGGATTGAGTGGGTAATGGACAGGACTAACCTGGACTTTGATTCTGACCTGAGTGACTGAGTGTTGTTGTATCAAGATGAAAAAGGATTTATCTGCCCCATATAAGGACTTAGGTGGACCACATACACGGCACCCTGCTCAAGGGGGTACATTGGGCCTTCAATAGGGGTGACCTATGTGTCCAGAAAGTGAAGGGTTAGGCCTGGTCAGTGGGGACACTGACCAGGAGGACATGGCAGTTCACAGACTGCACACAGGCACTGCGGTGGCAGACCTGAGACACCATTTTAGGGCTACTCATGTGGGTGGCTCAATCAGTGCTGCAGGCCCACTAGTAGCGTTTGTATCACCAGCCCTGCCACACTCTGTGAACTTTACTAGGGACTTCTTGGTGATACAAATATGCCAATCATGGATAACCAATTACAATAACAATTTACACAGGGAGCACTTGCACTTTGACACTGATCAGCAGTGGCAAAGTGCCCAAAGCATCTAAACCAGCAAAAACGAAATCCAGCACAGCATCAAAAATACAGGTGGCAGAGGCAAAAAGACAGGGTAAACCACGCCAAAGATGCCAGGTCTAACAGCTACATAGAAAATAACTCAGCTCACCTTCAGGATGAGTAGTTTGAAACAACAGTGTCGATTCTTGAGGCAATGAAGGCATTCCAGGCATCCTGGTGATGAATTGGTTAGGATGGCTTTTAGAAGCCAGTAGAATACCTTGAGTGTAAACTATAATATAGCCTTATAGCAGGGCGTAGAAAGCTATACAGGCCATTAAAGGCTCGCTCCAGCTTTCGGCTTGGGCCATTAAAAAAGGAGTGCAACCTTTAATGGCAGGTATAGCCTGCTACGGAGGGCTATAAGGCTATTTGACATTCTGTCCTGTGAGGGCAGAATGTTCTAATTTTTAAAATAAAGGCCCCACGAAGCCCAAGCTGATTGATATCCCCTTGGGTTCCGTGAGGCCTTTGTTCACAGCAGCAGCAGTGAAAGGAAAACATTGGAATATTGATTCTCTGGGCTTTTACCAGCCATTAGAAGCCCAGATCACTCAACTGTCTTCAATAGAGTCCTCAACATTCCAATGTTCTAATTGAGGTTTATGTCTTGCAATGAATCTTGCTGGGGGCACTGCATTCCAGCTTGCCATAGGAACAACCCATTTTCCCTTTGTGGCCTTTCAGGGAAGTTGGATCTTTCACCCACCATCCACAACTCTCAAAGGTTACTCCACTTCTTACATAATTTCCCCTACACTCTCCTTCTCCTTTCTTAGTTCATCCACCCTTATTGGAAGTCTGGTGCTTAATCAGAGCTGCAGCACGATGACAGCATGCTCCATCTTTCACTTAATTGAGAGGGGCCTGTTATCCCAATAAACCCACTTACAAATAGAGATAGAAAGTACCACATAGGGCAGATACACATCTCAATTTCCAAATCCCTTCTGGTCGTGCTTTTCTCAAGAAACTGATTTCCTGACACCCTCTTTGTTCCTTGCCGGAGGGGAAATGTTCGATCACACCTAGAGATTGCTAGAATATTTTGAAATTAAGAGTAAGGTTAGGTGAGGATATTTTGTTTTATATATGTTTTATATATTGTCACATTTTTGTTATATCTGATAGGTTTTCAAATCTGTGAAAAAACTATGGAGGTTGGAGTCCAATCGGTAGAGCAGGGGTGACATTGGATGTCCTCCAAATGCAACCATTTTTCTGAGAGGAGTTTAGTTACAAAACCAGTCTGAATAGTTCAGACTGTAGGCGTTTCTTGAATCATAAGTATTTGGGCATAAACCTCGATGAGGTATAAATAGGAAGGAAAACGTATTAATTCCGTCAGTTGCTGAAATCTGTAGTTCACAAGTTAATTAAATATATTCTAATTTTCCACCTACTCTTTTCTATGATTTGCTCTCTTTCACAAATCTAGAGACCCTTCAAAGATGCATATGGCTACAGCAAGATAGGGTGACATATCCACTAGAAGATACTGCATGCATTTGCAGACGTTTTGAAACAATCTCATGGGCTAACACACAGTGAAAGATACGGTCATGAACACCCATGGCGCTATTGACCCAATGGTTGTTAAGCTAACTCGAAGGTCTTACAATTCCCAGACTAAGAGCTCACTTTAGTGATATAAAACCCACCCAGTTAGGACGGAATGTAAAGCATGTGCCATGAGTTATAAAGCATTTTGTATAAGACTAGGGCAGCGGGCCAGGGATTCCTGCCACAACCACTTTTTAATCAGCTGGAGTAGCGGGCACGCAGTGGAGAGGAAGCACTCTTTTTGCTCCCAAGCGCTAGGTGAACTATTCTGTGATTGAATTGAGTAGCACGACATTGTATGCATGCCGGTTACTGCTGAGATTTTTAAATCGTCTCTATTTTAATATTAGAACTGTTTTAATTAGCGTATTTGCACATCTTTGTTCAGCACTTACTGAAGTCTCCTTGTGGGGGGTTTTGAAGTGCTGCCCCCTCGTTCCGCCGGGAGCTGGGTGGTCGATTGTTGCGGAGGGGCGCAGACATCATGCCTGACATTGTCGATTCACCCACTTCTGCCTCCGGGAGGAGGGGCCAAGACCAGGGCAGCGGGCCAGGGATTCCCGCCACAGCCATTACTTAATCATATGGAGAAGCAGGTGCACCGCGGCCACGCCAAAGGCAAGCCCTTCTGCGCCCGTCCTCGGCCGTCCATGGCCAGGGGCCTACCCTATTGCCCATTTAATTAAATATTCTTCATTGGAATTACGCTCTATGGCCACCAAGGCCGATAAGGGGATTGAGCTCAACATTAAACACAAACTAGAACGCTACGGACTTCTAATCTTAGACCCAGTTACACCTTCGCCCATCCATGTATCTGAAACCCCGCATACAATTCAGCACAGGCAGGTTGCTACTAAGATAAAGACCCCTGATACCAAAGAGCTTAATGTAATTTACTTAAACACACGCTCTATGGTTAAGCACCAGTTAGAGATGTTTAACCTTTTAGATACTGATGCTCCAGATACACTACTGGTCACAGAAACATGGTTGACCCTAGGATCTATGCCCGACATCTTAGCGGCCCTCTCAAGTAATTATTACTTGATGCAAACCAACAGACCCCCTGGGAAAAGCGGAGGAGGGGTAGCAGCAGTCATCAAAAAGAACTATCTGCCACTTCTATTGCCTCCTTTGAAGTGAGTTCAGTGGATAGTCTCACATTAAAACTAACATTTCCCAAGTCCACATTAGTGTGTATACTGATCTATAGACCCCCTATTGCAATAGGAGGGTTTGTCACCGATTTAGCTAACTATTTGACCCCACTTACCGCAGACTATGCAAATATATTGTTAATTGGCGACCTGAATTGTTGGCCTTCAGAGGAAGGGGGGAGTCAGGGCTCCAAAGAGCTCACAGACCTATTAACCAATCTGAATCTAGAAGGACATATAACGGGACTCACCCAAACTTAAAGGACACTCATTAGATCAATTATGGACCTCTAACTTCTCGGTCTGTAACCTAATGGTATGGCCATGTGCATGGTCAGACCACCATCTCATTTATTTTGCTATAAACGGTCTATCTTTAGTTAAACCACTGAGTGACACAAAATTATTGTCGAGAAATTGGAATCGTGTTCGATTGCCAGAGTTCCTTAACATGCTACAATCTACTCTCCTGCCTATAACGAATAATGTTAATGAGCTGGGAGACCCATCTCAAACTGGCAACTACGGGCATGTGAGATGTACATCCCATTACAGAGGAAAGAGGGGTGCCTGAAGTGGCATGAAACCTCTAAATGGTTAACTGAGGAGTTAAAACTTGTAAAACTTAAAACTCGCCAGGCGAAACGGAAATGGCAAAGAAGCTACTCCCCTACAGAAAGGAAAATGTATGAAAAAGCACTAACCGACTACAAAGCTGCTATTGTGGAATCAAAAAAAGCCTTCCACTCAACCTGGGTATTTAGCTCTAGTAACAAATCCAAAGATATTTTTAAAATAGTCAGAAAACTTTTCAGCCTGACTGCATCACACTGGCCATTACCCCCTCCCAGCTCTTATGTGATATGCTGAACACTTTCTTTATTGAACAAATTAAGACCATCCAGAATTCTATCTCCACTAGCCCTCGGGAATGGACATCACATGAGCAATATGTAAATCTCTTAATGATGTCCAATTTTCAAAACATTACCGTAGATCGGCTTGATGAACTGAAAAACGAGACACAATCTGGCTCCCCCAATGACCCTTGTCCTGCTAGGATACAAAAAATATTTTTTTCTCATTTCCAGCTACTTTTCTCTCTCTTCTCAACGCCTTCTTATCCCACATGCCTTCAAAGAGGCAGTGTTAGTCCCATTGCAAAAGAAAGCAGGAGTCAACCCCAGCCTTCTAATCAAATACAGACCTATCTCACTCCTCCCTTACCCGGCAAAATGGCTGGAGGCACATGTAGCAAAACTTCTTTGTGATTTCATTGAAGAAACACATTGTCTGGATTCTCATCAGGCAGGCTTCAGACCATCGCGATCCACTGAATCAGTTATCTTGAGTGTTATGGATGATCTAAAGGAAGGTGCAGATAGGGGGTGTACACAGACCTTAGTATTATATCAGACTTGTCCGCTGCATTCAATACCGTGGATCATTCCATCTTAGCGGATAGAATGACAGCGGCAGGTCTGAGGGGCACTGCTCTGTATTGGATGTTCTCATTTTTATGGGAATGCACCCAGTTCGTCAGGCTGGCACCTTTCAACTCAGCCTGGGTCAACACCACATGTGGGGTACCTCAGGTGTCATCCCTTTCCCCCATCTGCACAATATATATACTTGTCCTCTGATCCACGCTCTTCTAATTAGGGGAGTGAAAGTATATAATTACACAAACGACATGCAGTTGATTTTTCCGATTGATGAGACAGAGGAATCCAAGGATTTCTTCCAACACAATATGCTTTACATCAAAGTTTGGATGAGTCATAATTATCTCAAATTAAACCCGGATAAAACAGAGATAATTATCTCCAACAACAGAATAGAACAGTGGACGCCAGCACACTGGTCAACTGCATTGGGTACTCCACCTATCCCTAAAAATTCAGTCAAAAGTCTGGGCATTAAGATAAATGTTAATCTGTCCATGCAGGAGCAGATCAAACTGGTTACATCCTCTTGTGTTTATCACTTGAGGACCTTTAAGAAAATTAGGAAATTATTTTCCAGGGAGGCAAGCATAGCTATCATATTGGCCTTGATAATGTCCAGGCTGGACTATGCCTATGCCATCTATTTAGTGCTCCCTGCTAATCAAACTCATAGGTTACAGCAGATCCAAAATCAGGCAGCTAGACTAGTCTTTCAGCAACTGACAGACTGTCACACTAAGCCATTAATGAAGCAGCTACATTGGCTTCCTGTGACTACGCGGTCCATGTTTAAAACTGGGTGCATGGTTGTTAACGCACTTCACGAAACGGGCCCCAAATATATAGCCACAAAGATCTTAATATACTTACCCAAATGGATTCTCAGATCAGCCTCTATGAATATGCAGACTATTCCTAGATTCAAGCAAAAGAGAATGGGTGGCTCTTGCTGTTCGGTACTGGGCCCCACACTTGCCAATAGAAATCAGATTAACACCTTAGTATACCAGTATACCAGTTTCAGGAAAAAACTAAAAACATGGTTATTCACTCTAGCCTACTGATAGAGCACCTTAGGACAGCTCTCCCACTCCTCACAGCGCCAAGAGACCGTTGGTGTACGAGCGCTTAATAAATTCCCTAAACATAAACATATCTATGTGTGTCTCAGGTGTCCAAAAATAACTTTAGAAGTGTAAATATCACATATTTAGGTCACAGGAAAGTTAAAACTGTACCTTTCCAAGGGTAATTTATGACTTTATGAAGTATTTGCCAGATGTGTTTCATTGGTAAACACAGTGTTATTAAATGGATAGGAGCATTTATGGGTCTGAGACACTGCAGAAGTAGGTGAACACCCACAAACCTATACAGGCACCATTACATACCATTTGCAAATAATGTTTCTGCCATAGAAAAGCATACATATTTTCAGTCATATGCAGGAAGGGATTAATTTAAAGTTTGAAAAACAGTCTGGAGTATCCTTATTGAGATTTAAGGAAGGGGATTCTCTAAGGAAAAATATGTTCTTCATGTAGAAAATAAGTTACACGTGCTAATGCAAATTTGAGTGTAAATTACACGTTACGCTGTTACACCATTAGTAGACACATATTAAACACAGCCGAACTTCAGTTAATCTTCAAGTAAATGGTTTGCTCCGGTGATTCTTTGTCAGTCCATGCATGTTCAAAAATCTGCACTTAATATTGAACCAGTCATTGGTAAGACAAAAAGAATTCCCACAGAGCTTAATTCTCCTTTAATTAAAATGGAGAAGTAAATATTTTAGATGACCATGAGACCTTTAAAGTCTTGTCTATGGGTACTTTACGATCAATCAACCGAACAAGTGTTTCTTTTGAAAGAATGTAATAACACACTTTAAAATACTATGCTTTGACATTATTACGCACACATTGAAAGTCAACACAGGAAAAATGTAATCAAAATTAAAAAAAATATTATACTTGAGAAATATTCGGCTGTTGGTTGAGGTGTGTGAAACCCTTCTCGAGCAACAGCCACATTCCTTGTCAGGGTGAAACATAAAAAAAGTCACTAAATTCACATGTGCTTAACCCTCGACAGACTATACTTAGAGGTGATGTGCAAAGTGTTTATGCAGCACTCAAACAGTAGAAAATTGACAAAAGAACACCAGAAAAATGCCACACCATTCTAGATAAATAGAACATTCTTTAATAAATACAATGACACAGAAATTACAAAACCCTATCAGTTATGTAGTTTCAAAAGTTTAAGGAAAAATAGCACCTAGAAGCAGGTAGCACCAAATACAGTTATCTGGTCATGCTGGACCAGAAAACAGTCGCTAGTTCAGGCTGACCACAGTGGAACACTGGTTGGACACAGGAAATAATTTTGTCCACTGGAATAGTACCTTTTGTCCTTGTAATCAGGATGTGAAGTCCTGACTGTCGCTGAGTCGACGAGCAGGAGCTGCGATGCCTGTTCCTTTGTTGAGATGCATCACTCTGGGGCGGTGATGTCGAAGCCAGTGATCAGGAGCTGTGATGCTAGCATCAAGAATTCCCACACTGCATCGGGTCAATGAAGCCCCCGAGCTGGGGCTGCATCGAGGAGGCTTGCAATGAGATGCATCGTGCTGGTGAAGTTACCTATCAGGAGCTGGGATGCGAGGCATGGTGTCATGGTGCAGTGCACTGCTTCAGTTCTGAAGTCACTGGTCTGGAGCGGGCAACGATTTGCTTTGAAATGTGTTGTACAGCATCAGCTCAGAGAAAACAACTGGTCTGGAGCTGGCAATGGGAAGAGTTGTGTCAAGATGTGTTGCACTCCATCAGTTCCAATGAAGCCTCCAGTCAGAGACTGCTGTGTCCCTGCAGCTCAGAACAGAAGGCCCGTCGACTGACCCTAGTATATTCCCTTGTATGCAAGCATGTGGCTCTGCCACTGATGCGGCTGACGGCCACACTAAGGATACATAAATGTATGTTTCTGCCATCTTCAAAATGACTAGTGTCAGACCTGGCCCTTTTGACAGTTTTATCCTCACACTTTTTGCCTTTTGCCTCCAATTGTTCTGACCTTGTTTTTGTTGTCTATAGGATTCTGGCCACTTTACCACTGCTGATCAGTGCTAAAGTGCATATGTATAAATTGTGATATGATTGGTTATCCATGATTGGCATATTTGATTTACTGGTAAGTCCCTAGTCATGTGAAGGGCGTGTGCCAGGGCCTGTAAATCAAATGCTACTAGTGGGCTTGCAACACTAGTTGTGCCACCCACAGGAGTATCCCTGTAAATATGTCTCAGACCTACCACTGTAGTGTCTGCACTTACAGTTTGTATCTGTCATGTTGACCTGGTTAGTGCACCCACTTGCTAGGTCCTAACCTTCCCTTTCCTTACATGTAAGGCACCCCTAAGTTAGGCCCAAGGTACCCCGATGGGCAGGGTGCAGTGTATGTGAAAGGTAGGACATGTACTGGTGTGTGTGGCATGTCCTCATAATGAAATACTGCATATTTAGTTTTTCATTATTAACAGGCTATCTGTCCCATAGGTTAACATGGGAGTTGCTTTGTAACATCTTACAAGTATAACTTTCCATTGGGACAATGGAAAATTGAGTTTCAGCTCTCTGAACACTGAATTTAATAACACATCTTTTAGTGAAGGTGGTTTGTAAACTGTGTGTTTGAAAATGCCACTTTTAGAAAGTGTGGATTTTTTGATTTACCATTCTGTGGGCCTCTGGCTGTTTTTTATTCAGTGTCTGGTGTTGGAGTGACAGGAGCTGGGGATGTGCATACACTCTAGACAGTCACAGGTTGGGGCTTGGGTTGTGTTCTGCCTTGCCTGGGTGACTCATCACTGGGCTAAATAGACCTGATCTACATTTAGAGTGGTGGGAGGAGTTGTGTTGCAGCTGAAGAGGCTGTATCTCCCTTTCACAATGCTGCCTCCACCCACTTAGGCCATGCTGCACCAAGGAGGACAGGACTGGGTTCAGAGACCCATGTCACCAAGAGAACAATGAGAAAATGGGGTATAAGTATTAGACCTTAAACTTCAGATTACTCCAAGAAACAGGAGGAGCCTGCCAAGAAGATGAGTGGAAGAACTGTGTGAGGAGACCTGCCTTTTCTGTGTGAGGGGTGAGTTGGCCTGCAGTTTCTGCTTTTTTCTGTGGTGGAGGAAAAGGACTGATTTTTTGCCCTGATGTGGTATCCTGCTTGTGGGGAATCTCCAAGGGATTGTGTGATCTTGCCTACTGTTAGACATCTCAGGGAGATAAAAGACTTCTGGAAAGATCCTTGATGGATCTGAAAGTAAACGGCCTGGAAGGAGGTCTTGAAGCTTTGTGAGGATTGCTACCCCTGATTTATGTGGGGTGGGATGGCCTGCAGTTGCTGCTACTGGCAGGGAAGAACTGGACTGTTCTTCTACTTTTCAAGTGAAAGCATGAGGAGCGATTTTTGTTGCCCTGCACTTTCCTATTGGTGACTGAACAATGAGAGGGAAGAGCTGAGGTGACAGAAGTGCTCTCCCTGTCATGTTCCTGCATCTTTCTGGTGGTTATCTGCAGCTGCGGCTCTGGTACATAGTCCTGGGCTGCCAAGTATCATGGCACAGTGGCAGTAAGGAACCCCAGCCAGGAGTTCCTCTGCATTGCTGGAGCAACGCTGATGCTAGAGGGAGGCAGGCCCATCGGCTGGAGGAAACCAGAGCCTTGCAGGCTCCAATCTTCCACCTCCCGCCTGAAGAGGGTTGTTTCAGGAGATGGCCAGCAGGAACCCAGCAGTGGGTCCCCCTTGTCTGAGGAAGCTGCGAGGAAGCCCTTGCGCTAGGCGCAGTGCACTGTGTCAGACGGCTCCATCATGTTGCGTTGCCATCCATCGCACTTACAATGCACTGGCAGGAACTACTGTGGCAGCAGTTTTTGCCAATGCTAGAAATGTCTGTTGGTCCTTCAGACAAGTCTAAATTTGGTAGGTGGCACAACCGTAATATCAACAGCGTTATTTACTCAATTACCCTGGTGGAGAAATGGGTCGCCACCAAGATTTAAAACGAGCCCTATGTTTTCCCAACCAGTCAATCTGCATGGTATTCCAATTTGGCACTGATTTTCCCTTGCAGATTTCTCCACATAGTGCATGAAAGATGTCCATAGGTAAAAGCCACACGTCAGAGTGATTACAGATATACAATGCAGCCGCGGTCGGTAGTGGGAGTACCTGCCGGGCGGTGACGTGGGGAGGAGCAGGGTGGGGTGTGGAAAACTTTGGATTACGGAGGTTTACAGGTAAGTAAACATATAAATAAATCAAAGCTCCGTAATCCATAGTTCTCTACCCCCCACCCTGCCCCTCTCCCTCCCAAGGTGACCGCCCGGCAGGTACTCCAACTACCGACCACGGCTGATACAATGGTTATCAAAAGCAGCATAAGAGACTTTTTCACGCAAATATGACATTTCAGTATATAACTAAGCAATACTCCTAAATATATATATCACTTAATTATCTCAAATTTATTTTTGTGTAATAGCCACTGAAAGGCTAATGTTTTCTTCACTGTTTTATGAAAAATCGTAATAATAGAGTTCAACGTGTTCAGTTGTGTACTGTATGCCTCACTGTATTTTTCCAAAGCATTAATGGAGCGCTGCAAGATTATCAGCATTTATCATCAACTCTAGTTGAATCATATCCAATTTTTGCTGGTTCACAAGCAGAGATTTCAGAGGATCTGGTAATTCCACGAAGTAGAGGGGAAATAATAATTGAGGAATTACGCCGTACTCTTTCAAACTGCTTTCTATTGAGATTTATATTGTTAATTCACATCCATTTCTGAATTTCATCAGGTGTGTCTAATGGTATATCACATCCTAATTCCGTTCAGGGATATATGTAATGTTTTCCAATGGTTATTTTTTCCCTAACAACCAGCTCATAGCCGTTGTTGAGTAATCCATATAACACACATATTGTCATTGTCTTAAATGTAGCCTACCTTCTGTTCATCTTTGGAGAGTAAACCAGTTGTCCTCTTTTGACTGCTTTTGATGGAAAACAGTTAGCTCCTCCAGCAGAATATTATTTCTTCTACTATTTCTTGTAATCAATTTACTATACATTTTTCAAAGATCTTTTAAGTGCATTATATTTTAATATCATAAAACATTCTCTTGGGATCCTTTATCTGCAGCTCTAGCATTATTTGTATGTATTATATTTACTGGGTATAATTACATTCATCACTAGCATTCCCGATAATTATCAATATGTTATAAAGAGCTGGTGTTTAGTCCTAGAGCGAAATTTATCCAGATTCTATACAGTGTATTAGAACATTGGAATGTTGGGAGCTCCATTGCAGACAATGGAGTGCTCCCTGCTTCTACGGGCCGGTAAAGGCCCGCAGAGCAACATTCCAATGTTCTACAAAGGCTTCTCGAAGCTCGAGGGGATTTATATCTCCTCAAGCTTCGAGAACCCTTTGTTTAATTTGTTAGAACATTCAGCCCTCTAGTGGCAGAATGTTCTAATAGCCTTATAGCCCTTTGTAGCAGGGCTATACCGGCAATTAAAGTCCCCCTTTCTCGTTAAAGTGCCTCGCCTTCGGCTCGGGCCTTTAACGATTCAGCGGGCCTTTAATAGCCGGTATAGCCCGCCAAGGCGGGCTATAAGGCTATAATAGCTTACGGGCATCATCCCTCAATGATGCAGGTAATAAACTGCCTGTTGAAAATCAGAAGGAAGCCAAATACTCTGGGAATCCTTGTGTGACACAAAAAAGAAATAGCAAACATACTCAACACCCTACACTACATGCATGGGTCAAAAAATCAAACTGCCGATTTCATCTACTATAGTCTGCTATCCATCCATACAGTGAATATGCTACATATAGACTCTGGCCAGTCCATATTCAATTTAACAAGAAGCAGCAATGTAATCGATTATGCCATCTTAGACATTTACGGATTCATACTCAAACAGCAATCCCCGGTCTTTGATCAGAGACAAATAGTAATATACATCAGAGTTGCACGTGGGTAAATAAAAGGGAGCAGAACTAAAAATCTCAACAGCCTCCATCTATATCAGAGGAGAGCCGAAGAAATGAACATCTTACTGTTAAGATCCAGTAACACGCAAACTGCCTTTCTAATTAAACTCATTGACCCGTTCAGAAACAGAGACTAAGCAGCCAAACAAACAAACAAATTATGGGAGTTAATTTATCACTAGAGATACAACAGTTAAAGAGGCATCATGAGTAAGGATACACTAAAAATAAGGTTCAGAAGAGGGCGTAAAAAACCCACGGAAAGTAGAATTTAAACATTAGTCTAAATCATATGGACTTCATAAATTCTAAATCCTGTACCACATTTTACAAAGTGCTAAATATATACTAACCAGCAATCAGAATGAAAACAACAAAATACATGCTTAAAAGTGGATGCCAACAGTGGGTTTAATCTGAAATTATACAATTAGGAAAGTGGGGGTGACATTCAAAACAAGTGGGGAAGCAAAGATGTGTATTAAACACATCACACAATATTTTTAACTGCAGCACACATAGAAAGGAGAATATGCCTCAGGATTTAAGTCAATACCACACATTCCTGCTTTTTCCTCTTGACTAGCACTCTTTTGGAATCCTAGCGCCAATGCAGGCACCCTTGCCATTGGTGTCTCTGTTGCATGCAGGATTTTTTGTGCAGGAAGGGGTAAAACAGTCCTGCATCCAACAGAGATGCCCTTGCAGCACTGGTGCAAGGGTGCCTGCATTGGCGCTAGGTTGCCAAAAGGGTGCTGGTCCAGAGGAATAAGCAAGAATGTGTCGTATTGACTTAAATACAGCGCATCCCAGCCCCTTTCCCTGTCACACAGTGCAGTAAGGTGACTAGCTGCACTGTGCTGCACTGCATGACAGCTTCGGAGATCAGCCCCAGTATATCTGGCAGTATAACTGCGAGGGATGCTTGCAATGATGCTGCCTTTGTGTGATTGAGGAACGCTTGTAGTGGCACAGGCACTTCATTGTCTGTTTTGCCTTTTAATGAAGCTTGCAGGGCTGCTGCTGCAGATGTAGTAGTTTGTAAGCAAGTGTGTGCACTGTGATGCTCCTCTCTGCCTTGGGTGTGAATAAACATTACTCTTTTTTGCCTGTTTGGTGTGTGGAGGTGGGAAGGCAGCATGCAGTCAGCCAGCACTGTCCTTGCTTAACAAAGGAAATTTGAGCTTCTGTTGACCTCTGCTGTGCCTGGCTTATTCTGTGTGTGATTATAAATGCAGCACTGCCTCTCTTTGTGTTGTGCTTGTTCTGTGTGTGAGAAAGATTGCAGTGTTATTGTGGCTGGTTCTGTTGGTGATGGAAGACTGCACTGATTCTTCCAGGGCTCTGGATGGTCTGTTTATAATGTAGGCGTGTACTATTACTGTGCATACTGTGTCTGTTCTGCATGAGAATCTTCAATTGTGGTTTTCTTTGCTCTGCCTCCGTCATGTATGTGCCTGAGACGTGCACTGCTGTTACGTTTTTTTACAGATCACTTGTTACACACATGCCCACCAAAAATATCTCTTGGCGCTGAGGTAGAAGGAGGCTACTGCTGTCAGAGTTATTCATAAGCTTTTCTGAATCTCTCGTAATTTACAGAAGATCTTTTTTCAAAGGGGAAGGCTTTCCAACTGAGGGAAGTGGACACAGAAAATCGGGTTCCCCCAGGTCTCTATCGTTTGCTTCTAGGAACATTCAGTAGAATTTAAATGTGCTGATCTGAGCAGGTGGTTAGGGATTTAGCGCTGAATTTGGGAAGATAGAAAAGCAGGGCTTTTGCCGTGGAGAAATTTAAAGATTAGCCACCCTGTTTTCAAAACAGATCTCTGAGCTACCAGAAGTCAGTGCAGTTTTTTCCTAAAGGGTTTGATGTGGCAGTATCTAGGCTGCCGAAAGGCCAGCCCGGCTGCCTGATTTTGTATTATCTGAAGTCTGTGTGCAAGGCTAGAAGGAAGTTCCATATCAAGAGCATTGGCACAGTCAATGTGGAACATTACTAAGGCGATTATAATTTGAAAAAGCCCTTTTGAGGGTAAAGTACCTTCTTATTTTCTTTATTTTCCAAAGTTGCTGGAAGCAGGATGAGGTCACTGCTCCAATCTGAGGTTTCATAGATCGATTCTCATCTATGAGTATGCCAAGAATTTTCACAGTTTTTTTTGGGAGGGAAAGAATGCCCATCTCTTTTCTTTTTTTTTTTTTATTATTCCCCCGTAGGGACAAGGCAACAGTACAGGTATAATAAACACGTAATAAACAATAATGTATTCATATCTCATCATACATACTATTCCGTACTAGATATTCAGTTCTCCAAATATTCCTGAATTGCACCCCAAATCAATATACCCAGTCACTTTTTTCTACCCCCCTTCAAAGAATACAAACTCCATTCCAATTCAAAAATATGGTATAACTTTTCCCTCCAAAATGCAAACGCGGGAGGTTCTTCTTGTAACCATTCCGAAGCAATACAAAGGCGAGCAATTGTCATAGTCACAAAAATCAAATATCTAAATCGATATAAATCAGGATCCTGTGTTACATTTTTACCTATACCTAAGAGCATCATAGCTGGGGATATTTTTACATTAATCTGTGTAATCATAGATAGAAAATTTTCGATATGAAACAAAAACTGACGCAATTTACAACAGCTATAAAATATATGTATAATGTCAGCATTATCCGACTTGCAACGGACACATTTCCTATCATATTGTAAGCCCCACTTTCTCATACACTCAGGTGTATAATATAATCTAAAGATAGTCTTAAAAAATTGAGCCTTTAAATTGGCGGAAAGGTAAGCGTCCTTATACATATCAATTGCATCCTTTATTTGTAAACTTGGTTCACCCAGTTGATTTTGCCAATACAAATTAAATTTCTGCAAGTCGTCAAGTCTATATTCCGTTAGTAAGTTATACAAAACCCCTATTTTCTCACCTTTGCGGATTGCTTCTACTATCAGATTGATTTCACCGCTGACCTGTCTTCTAATAATGAAATCTCTTAATTGAAGATATTTAAAAAAGGAGGATCTAGTTAAGTGATAATTCAAAGACAAACTCTCAAAAGTAACTATTGATCCATCCAGTTCAAACAAGTCTCCTATTTGTACAATCCCTCGATGTGTCCAATCTGACACTACTCGATCTTGAAAAACCGGGGGTAGTATTTTTTCTGCATTAAATGGTGTGTAGTATGATACTTTCCCTATCTTAATCATTCTTTTTATCTTTCTCCAAACCTTAAAAGCAGCTTCGATTACCTTAAAGCGAGTTCTCTTGTAGTAGTTGCCCTCCAGCTCTTTAAAAAGACTACGTCTACTATATGTTCCCAGCATTAAATAAAATATAGAAGGTGCTTCAGCCATATCCTCTACCGGTTCCCCCGTTAACAGCAATCGCATTCTTTGTATAGTGCGTACATAGAAATATAATAGGAAGTCAGGGATTGCCCGTCCCCCTCTCTCAATCGGGAGCGTCATCAATCTCATTGCCCTCCGAGGCTTCCCTGGAGACCATAAAAATTTTGCAAAGATTGATTGTAGCTGTTGTATATATTGAGGTGGAAATTCGAGAGGTATAGCTCTAAACATATAGAGAACTTTAGACAGAACACTCATCTTAATGATGTTTCCTCTTCCTATGATTGATAGTTGCAACCGTCCCCACCTGTCTAGCGATTGTTGAATATGTTGGTACGTACTGAGCCAATTAACCTCCACAATGTCTTTCATAGATGTTTTAATTAAAATCCCAAGGTATGTAACTTCAGAAACAACTCTGATATCACAAAATCGCAAGTTCTCAGTGCATAAAACGTGGGTCTTCTCAGAGTTTAATTTGTAACCTGATATGGTTCCGAAAGCTAAGGCCAACCTTTCAATCTCTAATAGTGCCTCAGAAGGGTTAATCGTCATGACAGCCACATCATCCGCATATGCGAATACTGTATGCGGTATATTTTGCGCAATAAAAGGTTTAATCAAAGGATTGTTAGAAAAGTTATTTAATAACGGATTAATAAATAAAGCAAACAAAAGTGGGGAGCAAGGACATCCCTGTCTCGTCCCTCTTGTGATTTTAATAATATCTGATTTCCGACCTAGAGCAGCAATTCTTGCATTAGGAGCAGTATATAGTACTTGTATTGCGGTTAGAAAGTTATCACCAAAACCTGATTTTCTCATAACTTCCCAAAGATATTGCCATTCCACACGATTGAACGCTTTCTCAGCGTCGAGTAATATTAAGGCTAAATCGCGTTTTTCAGCCTGAGCAATATCCAGTAGGGTAATAAGTTTATTTATATGCGTCACAGTGCCGCGTTTAGGAATAAATCCATGTTGATCTAACAAAACTAAAGGAGTTATGATTTTTGAAATTCGATTAGCTAGTATCTTTGAATATAGTTTACTATCGCAATTTAGTAAGGAAATTGGTCTATAAGATCCCGGAAGTTCCGGGGGTTTACCCTTTTTGTTAAATACAACAATCATTGCATCATTCCATGATTTGGGGGCTTTGCCTTTCTGTGCCGCTCTAAATGTGTCCAACATAATATACTTTAATTGTTCAAAAAACAATTTATAAATTTCTCCTGGTATATAATCTGGTCCGGCTGCCTTACCATTGCCTAAACTTTTCACCGCCAAATCTAGTTCTTCTAGGGTAAATGGATTATCTAACCATTCCTTATCAGTATCGCTCAATTGTCCAAGCTCCCCTAGCTCAAATCTTGCATTAGTACTTTCTACTTTTTGGGATGTATACAATTCCGTATAATACTGCTGAAATGTATCAAGAATCTTATCAGGGTCTTGATGTATATTACCTTGTTGATCCTGTATTTTAATTATAGATCTAAAAGTTGATTGCATCTTTATCCTAAGAGCAAGTGGCCTCCCAATTGCCTCACCGTATTCATGCATTTGTCGCTTGTGTACCATATATTTTTTAGCATTGTCTTTACTCCATATCCCTGTTATCTTAGCTCGGCACCTAGCGATCTTCTCTTCCGCGTCTACTATATTCCGTTGAATCCCTGTTTTTTGAATTTCCTTAACTAAATCCTCTTCTACAGTACTTAATAACCTATGTAGATCTTGCATCTCCCCCCTTATCTTCTTCTGTCGATAGTTACCATAACTCACCACCTCCCCTCTAAAGCACGCCTTAAAAGTTTCCCAAACTATATCAGTACTGGCCGAGGCAGTATTAATACTAATAAAGTCTGTTATCCACTTAATCATGTTTGCCTTAAACTCATCGTCATAGCATAATTTTCTATCAAAAGTGAACGTTCTTGCCTCATAAACCATTGTCCGGTCTGGTAAAGTTAAAACAAGTGGCGCATGGTCTGATGTTACTTTAGGGAATACTTCAAGGTAAGCCTCTTCTAGTATTGATAGAGGAGAAAAAAAATAATCTAAGCGAACCATTTTTTTATGTGGAAAAGAATAGTAAGTGTATCCAGGTAATGTGGCATTCAAGTTACCCCATATATCTACGAGACCATGATCAGTTACCAAATTATATAGAGCCATAAACACCCTTGGTTTACGTCCCAGATAATGATCTGGCCCGCTGACAAGCTCTGTGTTTTTTAAATTTATGTTCATATCTCCACATATTATCAGCGGTATTGTCCAGCTTGCTAATTCCATATTGAAGCTGCTTACCAATTCTGGTTCATCTAAATTTGACCCATATACGGAACACAACGTTATATGAGCCGACTTGATTTTTATCTCAGCAATAGCCCACCTGCCCCATTTATCTGTTAAACTGCGGATTAATGTACACACTCGTGGTTTCACTAAAATCATAACTCTCCTGGTCATTGTGGACTGTTGTGATGCACAAAGTAATGTGTACCCCAGATCTCCTACTACAAAACGATTGTTCCACGGCAAATGTGTCTCTTGTAGACATACAACATCTGGTGAGATGTACCGAAGCTCTGAAGCAACTTTATGTCTTTTTTTCACATTATTTAAACCAGACACATTTAAAGAGCATATTTTAATATTGCGAGCCATCAAGAAGTATGTTCATCCTCACACGCCATACTTTGGTGCAAATCTTTCTTATAATCCAAGTACATCCTGTTGATCATAATCTTTCCTACAGAGATATTTACCTTCCTGCACTGTGTCTTGTCCTCAACCGGGTTTTTCCCCCATTTTACCCCCAACGTCTTCCCATCCCCATCACCCCCCCAGTGCCCTAAGTACCCCTCTCCCCTCCCCACCACCCCCCTTCCCCACCCTTTTACCGAGGCTTTAGGACTTATTGTCCTTGGATGTGGAGCTTCCCATGCCTCCAGCCCACCCCCTGGAGGGACATCATTATCCTAAGAATTTTTTTATCTCAATTAACACACGTGAGAAAACTATCAGTAATAAACTTATCACTAATTCACTTATTAATCAGTGTTATACAGTGTTGACCACAGCTGCATCTCCTAGTTCTTCAATCTCAGGATTATTTTCTTAGAAGTAATTCAGTCAGGCATTTTTCCAGAATCATGGAAAATGGCTTCGGTTCGGCTTTTGTTAAAGAAAGCTAATACGGACCCATCAGAACCTAAAAGTTATAGGCCAATATCCAGGATTCCTTTCCGCGCCAAAGTGCTGGAAAAGCTGATTAATAGGCAGATTATGTCCTTTATTGCAGAAGGAGAACTACTAGACCATTCTCAGTTCAGTTTTAGAGAAGGCCACGGGACCGAGACTGCCCTGGTGACAGCAGCAGAAGAATTAAGAAAAACTCTGGATGAGGGAAAGAAGGCCGCCTTGATTTTCTTAGATCTATTGGCGGCCTTCGACACGGTCAACCACAAAATCTTGATTGGTAGACTTCAGGAACTCGGTTTTCAAGATAGCGCCACCAAATTATTAACATCATTCCTAACAAACAGATCATTTGTGGTAGAAATGGATGGTAGGACCTCTAAACCTTTTGAGCTGCCATGTGGGGTGCCACAGGGCTCATCCTTGAGTCCCACCCTTTTTAACGTTTATGTAGCCCCGCTGGCAGCAATCATTAGACAATATGGTTTCTCGGTCATAACATATGCCAATGATACACAGGTGGTGATCTCAGTATCAAACAATATTGAGGAAACGGCTGATCGTTTTAATACCTGCATGTTACATATCAACACATGGATGCAGAAGAACTGCCTTAAACTGAACGGCGACAAGACAGAGGTTTTGTTGCTAGGCCCCAATACTTCCTTCTGGTCCGCAAAGTGGTGGCCGGCTGACTTGGGCGATTGCCCTACTCCAGTTTTGAAGGTTAAAAATTTGGGGGTAATATTTGACCAAAGATTGACCTTGGAAGGTCAAATCAACAAACTTGCCTCCACTTTCTGGGGAATTCTAAAAATTATTAGGAAGATCCGTCCGTTTATTCCTACAGACACTTTGAAAACGGTGGTAATAGCATTGGCTATATCCCGGCTGGTCTATGGAAATGCTTTATACGTGGGACTTCAGGCGCAGCTTTTGCTCAGACTCCAACGGATGCAAAATGCAGCGGCGAGATAAATTTTGGACATCCCTAAACATGAATCAGTAACCAATTGTTTGCCGGATCTCTACTGGTTGCCGGTGGGGAAGAGAATTATATTCAAGGCCAAGTGCCTTGCATTCAAGGCTCTACAGGGGAAAGGGCCTCTTTATCTGAGAACTCATCTAAAGAAATACTCCCCTTCCAGAAACCTAAGATCAGCACAGTCACACTTATTGGTAGTCCCGAGGTACAGGCAGCTACGCTGGGGGGGGGGGAACAGCTAAGGTGTGGAATTCCCTCCCTCTAGAGATTAAAAACAGTAACTCCCTGATGTTGTTCAGAAGTCGTCTGAATACCTGGCTGTTTAAAAATTAAGTTTTGCATAAATTAAATGAGTTGGTATTCTGGATTCTAGGCTCTATTTCAGCTCCAAGACGCCCTTGGGAATACGTCGCGCTTTATAAAATGTAAAATCAAATTAAATCAAATCTGGCCATGTGCTTTATTGGTGCTAGTCTTCCTAGACCGTTTTGGTGTTTCTGTGCCTATCTGTGGGATTGAGCTAGGATTTCCTGTTTGTGCATTTGTCTGCCGGCTACGTGCAGCCCCACCTGTGACTTATGAATCAGTGACCTTAGGCCAAGGTTTCAGAGATTGCCTGACTACGTATTTTCGAGTCGGGGTAGATGTGGAGTTAACACCGGGCAAAGGGGACGCAATTTATTTTACATAAAAGAATGTATCAGTTCTCATATTGGCATCAACTCTTTTTATGTTAACAATATAAAATGATATACAACGTTGGTTCAGGATACTTGTGCTTGTACGATTTCTGTAAGGTATTCCACCATTGGCTTGAACTTGAAAGATCTTTTTAATGTGACAGATACCACTCCTGTCAGTCCCACGCCTCCATTTACGTGTACCAAGAGGGATAGCTTTTACATCAGATAATGAGATACCAAGCCAGTATAATATTTATATTTATTTAGCAATGTTACAGTTGACCAGCATTTTATCTTTTAGCCACTTGACAAACCTCACTAGAAATGTGGTGCTAGTCAAAGCCATGTCTTTTGATGGCAACAAACTGGGTCAGGTGGCTGTCCCTGATGTCCTATGGGCTTGAGCAGATTGATGTTTGTAAAGGGGTTCTCACTCAATGGTAGTCGTATGTTGAAGATGGATGTTCCTTGAATAATAAAACCTTGTTGTCGTATAATATCAGAGTAGCTTTTTGGAAAAAGGCTAAGGGCCCTATTTATAGAAACTAACGCAGCGTGGTGCCACAAGTCATTTTGCTCCACCGCACTGCATTAGTTTCGAAGCACAAGGATGCAACATATTTACAACAATATGTTACATCACTGTGATTTTCTGTGCACTGCTACATAAACTGCTGCCATGCACCGTTGAAGGTACCCTTGCACCATGGTGGTGTAGCATTCTGATACATTTTCAGATTTAGGATTGCTCGTAAATCTGGAAATGAATCAGTGAACATGGGTGTTGCATGGGAACCCCCTGAGCAACACCCATGTCACTCCCTTAACACGCAAAGTGGTGCGTGAAAAGAGGCAATATTTACAAGCACACATAAAGCCAAGCAGGGTGGCTTTACATGTTCTTGTAAATATGACACAGCAGGTTGCGCCACTGGTACGTCACGCAGCGTGACGCACCAGTGGCGCAAGGGGCTTGTAAATAGTCCCCTAAGTCTGTGAGTTCTTTGTAACATGATGAGTAGACTAGAGGTCCTCTAACTTTGTAATGCTGAGCCCCACTTGAGAAAAATGCTTTAGTTGACGTATGGAAGAGAGAAGATAAAATGTTATGGTGCTTGGATGATGAAGAAAGGAAAGTGTTTTAAATCGTTAGCACAATAGTATTTGTACTTGGATATGTGGAGTAAAAGAGTGTTACTATTATTTCACACTACTTACTTTATACATATTTTTGTCTTCTCATGGCCCTTTCTTTTTTCTTCAAGTATCAAAAAGAGAGCGAGGACTAGAAGGCTAGTCCGTATCCCCAGGATTATTATATGTCATCAAACAGGACCAGTCTATTTATGTTTGATACAGGACTCAGGACTGTATGGAAGGGGAAGACAGAAAAAACGTTTGATTTCCTTATAAAGCCCTCACCGACCAACCTACTTGGTGGCATGCTTCATCATCGGGCCCACCCAGTGACACCAAATGTGTCCCGGGTGTGCTATCATGCCTGTATTACAGCAGAGCGGGTATTTTCCTGAGAGTGCAGTGATAGTGAAGGGAGAGTGAAATTTAAAAACTATCCAGTGGCCCCAATACCCAAGGGGTTTACTTTTAATATCTGGGCCTCTGGTAGTGATAAAAACAAGGTGGTGGGTGTAGGTGGAGTGATAGTTAGGAACTCCTGCATCCAGTGGGCAGTCTACACGTTTCAGCCAGGCCTTTCATTAATAAATGGCTTTCCTCAGAACCTTGATTATGTGAATGTGAGATCTACACTAGAGGTGAGTGTATGACCTTAAATTGTGTTTCACGTGCTAAGGTGCCTTACGTGTGGGAGGGGTATTCCCTCTCCTAGTATTATCTAGCAATTTGCAGTGAATGCCCCTTGAGATTCTGGCAGGGGTTCTGATTTACTTCGTTGATCAGGACCCTTGTCAAAGTGTATTAAATCATTTGCACAATAGTATTTGTACTTGGATATGTGGAGAACAAGAGTGCAGCCTTACTATTATTTCACACTACTTACTTTATACATATTTTTGTCTTCTCATGGCCCTTTCTTTTTTCTGCCAGTGCCCCTCATAGTCACTTCTCTTGACACTGTGGACTTCATTCTGTCACTGTCACTCTTTCCTATCACTGGTCCACCACTCTTTGTCCACCTCCCCAAATCACTGTTCCTTTCACCCACTTGTTTGCTTTGTCTTTCAGTGTCCTCCTCTCCCATCCATGTCTTCCTATTCTGTCATAGGGACCTCAATCATCATGTGTGAGACTTGCAGATTTAGTGATCAGGTTGAGTGCTCACTTATACTAGCTAAAATCTTACTCCGGCCAGATGAGTAGGGTTACAACCAGAACTCAAAAAGTGATTGTGCTGAGATTGATGTGCGTAGAGCAGTTCCCACTAGATAAAGAGCTGGCTGAAAGTCCTTTGCGATTAGCAGGATCTCTGTTAGAGCAACATCTATCCTCACCACAGATGTATGTTTCATGTATTACATTTACCATATATCAACTGCACGCTTGTGCATATCAATCATTCAATGCATTTTTCATTTGTATGTCTCTTATGTCAGATTTTTGTGTTATATTATTACATTTACATTTATTTTGAGCACTTTTATTATTTAATTGAAGTGATTGTCTTCATCATTGGCAAAACCTGTTTGACTCCCCTTCTTGTGATGTTATCTGTAGGCTAATTACGTATCACTCTTGAGAGCTCTGCTGTCAGTGCTCACCTCTCCCTTCTCTTCCCTCCTCTTCCATCACTGCCAAACTCATGTGTCACTGCCCCATTCTTCCATTGCTCTTCAAGTCTGTCACTCCTTCAAGATTCTCAACCCCTTCCTGTACCTCATCTTACCCTTCATATTCCTTACTGCATATCATAAATCTATCTTTCTTTGTTGCCTGTCACTGTCCACATCCACCTTATTGCCTGTATCGCCTGTGCTTCTTCTGCCCAACACTCCCGCGACACTCTTTCCTGTTCTGTTTCAAATGGAAAACAAGCTGGTACCTAGGGTTGAAACCTGGCTATTTTTGTTATCAGTCTGGCCTGTATTTGTAAATCCAGTCCAGTACAAATTTTTAGAAAAGCAGTGTTTCCATTCTGAAACAAACATAAAAGAGCAAAATAAAGGAAATAAGTAAAAGGCATTTAAGAGCTGTCTAAATCGTTTTGGAATGATTATTAAAGCAGTCAAAAAAATAATAATTGCAATGTGATAAAACAGACTGCTGCCGATTTTATACAAATTATTTTTCACCTGCCAGTACGTGGCTTTTCAAGATTTACTAAAGGTAAACAAATTGCTAGCATTTTTCTTTATAAAGCGCAGATCTGAACGGCTGGTAATGGTGAGGCCGAATCAATCTGACTTATTTCTGACTCCTCCCACTAACAGCCTTTCAGAGGCTTGAAGAAGAACACAGGGGCATATTATCAACAAAAGG